>NC_133621.1:42296944-42476944 GCF_048593235.1 Sminthopsis crassicaudata | reverse complement strand
CAGTTTCCTCATCTGTAAAGTGAAGATAATTCTTTTTACTACTTATTTCACAAGCTAATAAGAACAAATAAGATTACAAATGTAAAATGCTTTGAAAGCAATAGAAGTACTATTATTACTATAAAGTTATATCAAAAGCTATACTTCTTATAGGACAACTCAGCCTTCCTGATTTAAGAATTCAAGCATTATCATTTAAAGCTAGTTCCAATCTTTAAACTCTAAATATGGCAGAGTTTAGAAATATGTTTCTAAAGTTATAAAATATATCCTTTACAGGGAAAAAAAAAGACCTTTACTCTTACAAGAGTTTTTCCATTTAAATCAGAGAGCAGTAATCTGAGAAACAATTCTTTCTCTAACAACCTCCAAAATCTTTGATGTATAAAAATACTTAGCTCATCTATCAAGTAATCAACCAGCATTTATTAAGCTCTTATTAGGGACCACTTACAGTGAATGTCATGTGTCAGGCACTGAGCCAAGTGCTAGACACACACACACACACTCTCTTTTTTTTTTTTTAAAGGGACGTTTTGTGTATATGAATTGTTGATTCTGTTGTGGGAAAGGGGGGCTGTTTGTTTGCTTCAGTCTAAGCAGGGTTAGCAAGGGCTACTTCCCCTCCCCTCCCCCCCCCTTTTTTTAAAGTATGAGAAAGCACTGGTTTGTGTCATGGAAAAGCTATCTTGTCAAAGAGTATCTCTATTTCCATGTACTATATTATGCCAAATGTGGGAAGTGAACAAAGCTGGAAAAAAGCCTGGGAACATCTGCCACAGCCAGTAAAACCCCTAATAATAGCACAGCTGGTGTCCCCAGCCTAATGATCTCACCAGAGCCCCACATGGCTTTAGCTCAGCCTCAACCTCCCAGGGACCAAAACTCCGCCCAACCAGAAGAAGGGACTTTAATAAATGGCAAAGTCCAAGGAATCATTCCCTTGCAAGCCTACAGCAACTTCAAGTTACTTTTCCTGGATAAAAGCATGTTTAGTCTAAGGTGTCTCAAACTGGGTCACTTCCTCCAATAGTTTTAAGACCTCAACAGGCTTTAGCAAAGTCCCAAAACAACAAAGAATCGCATTTCCACTTCTGCCTATATGTAGTCTCCCAGAAGGCACCTTTCAGAAGCGTATTCCCTCCTCAGGGGCCAGCCTCACTGCTTGGATCAGGCAGCTGGGATTTAAATAACTACTTAATAGAAGAAAAAAAAATGAAAGAGAGGGGTCTTAGCATAAAACAGACTCGCTGGCACATTGATGAATCATTGTCTAGCTCCGAAGGTCTTTGCATAGTTAGGCTTTTTAGAAAGAATTTCCCATTAGCCATCAGATGTTGCTATGAGGAAACCCTGCACAGCAGAATCAGAGAAAACTGGGGAAGGAACAAACAAGGGGAGTTTGATCTATTTGTGGTTAGGGAGGAGTTTGCAATCTCTCCAGTTTCACCCTGTTATCAACGGGGTAAAGTTAATTCTCATCATAGTAGATTTATAAATATTCTCTCAGTCCTGCTCCGAGAATGGACAACTTCTTAGCATCAGGAAGTAACAGCTGCATTTGGGGGGTTGCTGTTACAGGGAGTTTAAAGAAGAGGAAAACTCTTGGCATGAACACAGTGGTATCCATGGCAGTCTGTAGGGCATCCAAAAGACAGCCAGTCTCCTGCCTGCCACAGAGTGCCAATGAGGTGTTTTGTGGGTGATCAGGCAGAGAAATTGGAGGGGAAAGGTTAGAAGGAAAGAATGCAAAACATGTTACCCTAAAACCTGGTAATACATGATAAGGATATGCTCCTGCCTCAATCATTTTGTTAACATGCAAATTTGAGATATAAAAATTACTAGACTGCACTCCTGCAATTGCCCTTCCAAACATGCTGACTAATCCCCACCAACTCCATTCACATGACTAGCCAAAAATGAGCCAAACATTAACTTATTCTGCTGTTGTAAAACATGGTTAAATACTACCAGACAGTATATTATGCTTTATTTTATTCCTATAATTAAGATAATGGAGACTTCAAAAGCTCCTGCTTTTAATTATGACCACAATGCATAATAGAATGCTACTCTCACTACCAACTAGAAGATCAAAAACTGACCCTAACAAAAAGTAGGTGTGTGTGTATGTGTTTGTGTGTTTTAAGAATCAAGCAAAAAAAAAAAAAAAAAAAAAAAAAAAAAAAAAAAAAAAAAAAAAAGGAAGTATTTTAAGTATTTTTACACAATGGTCTCTTTTTTCTGGGATTGGCTGAGGTTTTTTGTTTTCCTTTTTTTTTTTAAACAATATGTCCAAAAACCTTATTTTAAATTGACAGCATACCAAGGAGTTAAGGGGAAAAAGAAAAAGAAAATGAATTAGGAGCTATCTAAAGGATCATTGGGCAATTGGTCATTTCTTTCAATTTGGGAGGTCATGCATCCAGGTCAATTTCACCCACATGTGTTTTGGAGAACAGTTACACTCCATCTTTACCACAATCCTGATAGCAAAACATTTTTCCACACCAATGTGTACCATTTGAGCAAATTTAATGGGGAGAATAAAGAGATTGAATAGCTCCGCAAGTCTTATTAAATATCCCAAATATCAAGGATGTTGGGCTGCTTCCAGATTGGTGCCCCTGGGCATCCACTCTTAGAACAGCTTTGGCTACAAACTTGGCAGATGAGCCAGCAAGGGCAGTACAGGAGAATGTGTGTCAAGGGGACTGAAAAGAGAAAGAAAGAAGGATGGGGGGGGGGGGAATGTTAAGGCAGAGGAAATGATTCAACCTCAAGCACAGTAGCCTCTTTATCCCTTTCATGAATGAGGTTACATTTATTCTGATAACCAGTAAAAGACACCTGGAGGCCAGTTATGTTTTGTAACCTCCCTATTTTTTCAACCAGCAGGGGCATGCCTTAGGTCATAGGAAGCATCACTAAATCTCTGAAGTTCCTAAAACCTTAAGTCCCACCATGAGTGACACATGACTTTGCTCTTCTAAAGAATTACCCAGGTTTACCATGAATTGTTACCCATTTTTTTCATCCATCAATCGTGCAACTTGGCAAACTTTTATTAAAAAACACTTCATTATTCTAGGCACTAGACTAAACATCTGGGAAATGAAGGGAGGAAAATGAGGCAGTTCCTGATCTCACTGAGCTTAATTAAGGGAAGAAAACATGTACAAATATAAATTTATGACAAAATGGCAGCCACTAAGTAGTTTTTTTTTTTTAAAAAGAAAGCACTATCACCAAGTAAAGGTTCTGTAAAATGTTTTATATCAGACTCCCCCTTTGAAAGTCCATTAAGCATCATAAAAGAGGGAAAAGGACCAACATGTGCAAAAATGTTTATAGCATATTTTTTTGTAGTAACAAAGAATTAGAAAATAAGTAGATGCTCATCAATTGGGGAATGGCTGAACTAATTGTGGTATATGAAGGTGATGGAATATTATTGTTCTATTAAAAAAATTATGAACAAGCTGATTTTAGAAAGGCCTAAAAAGATTTACATGAATTGATGCTGAGAGAAACAAGCAGAACTAGGAATACATTGTACAAGAATGTTCTATGATCAACTATGAAAGATTTGGTTCTTCTGAATAGTTCAATAATCCAAAGCAATCCCAATAGATTTTTGACAGAAAATGCCATCTGCATCCAGAAAAAAAAATTTATGGAAATCGAATGTAAATCAATACATGCTATGTTCACTTCTTTTTTCTGTTGTTGTTGTTTTTTCTCTCTCCATTTTTTTCTTTTGCTCTGATTTTTCTCTTCCAACATGATTCATGAAGCAATGTGTATTAAAAATAAATAAATTTATGAGGAAAAAAGTCCAATAAGCAACACTGTGTGATGATCTACTCTGGCAGATTTAGCTCTTCTCAAAAATACAATGATTTAAGACAATTCCAAAAGACTCACGCCAGAAAAGTTATCCATCTTCAGAAGTGGAGTCTGAATGCTTATGGAAGTATACTATTGTCACTTTGTGTATGTTTGTTTTTACTTTCTTATGGTTTTTCCCTTTTGTTCTGATTTTTATTTCATGACTATTGTGGAAATATGATTGTACATATATATAGGAACTGGACCTGTGATTTCATTTGTATTGGGAACTCCCAGGTGAGGAAACTCCACCAGTGAAGATCAGCATCTACTCTGCAATTTACAACTTGAAAGAATTGATGCAAAAATGTTACAGTCTTGGTCTTAAACTCCTCCCTTCCGCTTCAATGAAGAAAATGAAAGGAAAACCATTATGTTCTATAGAGCAGTTATCTTTCTCTAGTATTACACAATATCCAGGACAACTTCCTTGTAATATGTCACCCCACACAATTCGTTCTGACCTAAAACAATTTAACTACACTTTCAAACTCAGAATCACAGAATTTTTGAGCTAGTACTGCTTTTAAAAATATTAAGTGACTTGTCCAAGGTCATCATTAAGGTGAAGGAGCAAAGCCAGAATTTGGACCTATATCTCTGACCCCAAGTCAGGAAACCCTAAGAGACCTAAGAGAGCCAATTCTCTCCAAGAAAACCCTTTCTTCCTTTCTTCAGCTTCCCAGACTAGTGTTCTCATTGAGATGGATTGTGTTTTCTAGTTTCTATATCAAAAACCAAACAAAAAACCAAAACAATAGCAAAAAACATACAAACCAAAAAACCCCAAGACTTCCCACAAGACCTTAATAGCTTAAGAAGCCTTTTCTTGTATTGGTATGAGGATTGTTTTCACTAACCCAGAAGTCTAGTGCCTAGGAGACAGTCTTCATGATTTACTATCTCCTTCTTCGAAAAGAAAAAAGATCTAAAGTTAGCAGAAACCTTGAAAATCATAAGGTTCTCTCTCATCTTTTCATAAATGGAGAAACCGAGGTCCAAAGAAGATGATGGCTTACTCAAGATCACAGACGTAATAAGAGAAACAGGATTCTTCCACTGTAAATCCAGCAGTCTTCCTATGAGATTAGACTCACCAAATTTCAGAGTTGGCAAGGACCTCAGGAAGTCATCATATAACCCACACCACAAAAGGAATTTCCTTTACAATATATTAGACAAGTAGTCACCAAAGCCATTACTTGAAGACCTCCAGTGAAAGGGGAAGGCATAATCTTCCAAAGCAATCAATCCATTCCTCTTTGGGACTGATCTAATAATTGGGAAATTTTTATTAAGCCTATATCTTCCTTTCTGAAATTTCACCCAATATATGCTTCCCATTCATTCCCAATAACAGTTCATGTCAATAGTCTTACCCCTTAAGGCAATGCATTAAAATATTTTAGTTTTGGTAGCAAGATAAATCAGAATGTTTTCACCTTTCCTCTTTGGTAATTATAGTTCAGTACCTAAGTTTTAATTCATAACAACACAACTGTACAGCCATAAGTTATAGAAATCAATATGGTATAGTATAGCATAAATATCCCTTGTTTTCTATGATTTATCTGCTTTTTCCACTACCCATCCTGGTATAAAGGGAAGGAGCCCTGGACTACAAGTCAAGAAACACCTGGGTTTAAATCCCACACCATGGTCACAAACCCTGTAACCAAAAGCAAGTCATATAATTTCTAAGTCTTCAATTTCTCATCTATAAAACGAGGGGGAAAGTACCCAGTTACCTGTTTTACAGGATTGTTGTGAAACTCAATAAAAATGTATGTAAAGTACTTTGTAATCCTCAAGAGTATGTAAATTTATCTTTTATTATAAATCTTCCACTTATGCAGGAAATTTTATAAAAGGTTGGTGAATAACTCCTACCGTGTTTAAACATGCAGTAAGCATTACCACGTGAAAGTCACTGTGCTAAGACAGATCACAGAATACCAAAATGGATAGGGGCCTCAAGGACCATCTAGTGCCATCTGTATCAGAACAGAATCCCTCCATAATACCAGTGTTCATGACTCTTTAAGCAAGGGGACACAAAGTAAAACATAGACTTTGCTCTCAAAGGATAACAGTTATAATACAGATAGAAAGATAGACATATACATATATTTCTCACTAGATATATATAGAGAGAGAATGTTATTATATATGTGTATATAATACATAAGCATATATATTATGCACACACAAATCTACTCATATTTTCTTCTAAAGAAGAACAGTATAATTTAACGATTATTTTTAGCTACTGTGCAAATCTCCACTTATGTGCTTATTTCTTCCTTTCCTTATATGGATATTCAGTCATCTTTCTTTGAATGAAAAAAAATATAGTTACTTAAATATTTATCACTCAATTTCCATTTCATCCAGCACAGAAATTTCTTTTAAATGTTTTGAGCTTGCACTAGTTGGTCTCTGAGACTCTTGATTGAACAAATCCTCTGCTACCTCAGAAAAATCACTATAAGTCATCAGCTGAATAGGGACACAAAGGAAAATCTGGCTTGCTCACTAATGTTTCTGGCACCTGAAGAGAAAGTCGCAAAGGGGGCTAATAAGTGAGAAAGAATCTCTGGCATTTGTAGATGCAGTTCAATAAGGGAACAGAGATCAAAACCAGGAAGAAAGAAAGGGAGGCAGAGATAGGGACACAAAGGGAGGAAGGGAAGTGAGGGAAAGAGGGAAGGAAGGAAGGAAGGAAGGAAGGAAGGAAGGAAGGAAGGAAGGAAGGAAGGAAGGAAGGAAGGAAGGAAGGAAGGAAGGAAGGAAGGAAGGAAGGAAGGAAGGAAGGAAGGAAGGAAGGAAGGAAGGAAGGAAGGAAGGAAGGAAGGAAGGAAGGAAGGAAGGAAGGAAGGAAGGAAGGAAGGAAGGAAGGAAGGAAGGAAGGAAGGAGGGAGGGAGGGAGAGAGGGAGGGAGGGAGAAAGGGAGAGAGAGAGGGAGGGAGGGAGAGAGGGAGGGAGGGAGGGAGGGAAGGAGGGAAGGAAGGAGGGAAGGAAGGAGGGAAGGAAGGAAGGAAGGAAGGAAGGAAGGAAGGAAGGAAGGAAGGAAGGAAAAGAAGGGAGGAAGGAAGAGTAGAAAGGAAGGAAGAGTAGAAAGGAAGGAAGAGTAGAAAGGAAGGAAGGAAGCGATGGAGGGAGGGAGGGATAGAGGAATGTTTTTTATCTGATTTAGGCTGAAGTTTACACTAGGAAGAAAATCACCCTGGAAGGCAGATCAACTCACTGAGTATCATACTCAATCTTGATCCATAAACATAGCTGATAAAATATGCCTCCCTCTTCTCAGGAGAGAAGGAAGAAGAGGAAAGAGAAAGATCTCCCTGGGTATAAAATGCAGTATACACTCTCAATTGCAGTTTTGTTCCACCAATTTTCTTTGTTATAAGACAGGATTCAAAATAGGTTGAGGGAAATAGATACCTATCAAGAAATGACTAGTAAGAGTACAACACAAATCAATAAAACTGTCTAAATCTATATATAAAGAAAAACAAAATAAGCATCAGAATAAAGAGCTTTGTGTGTCATATAACTCTTACTCAGGATATCACAAAAGGCTTAATTTAGTTTTAAGCTATTAAAGCTTAGATGGTATAATGGATAGAGTGTCAGGTCTAGAGTCAGGAAACCTCCTCTTTATGAGTTCAAATCTTCCTCAGACATGTACTAGCTGTGTGACTCTGGGCAAGTCATAAACTCTGTTTGCCTCGGTTTTCTCATCTGTCAAATGATCTAGAGAAGGAAATGACAAATCAGTCCAGTATCTTTGCCAAGAAAACCCCAGATAGGGGTCACAAGGACACAGATGTGACTAAAATGGATGAAGAACAAATATCTTAATTTAACTTTAAAATAGTTAGAAATCAAGGTAATGTAAAAACAAAAGATATTTTCAAATAGATAAATGTAGAAAACAAGTCATTTAATTTTGACTTTCTTTCATGGACCTGATTTGGGAAGCACAAAATAGAAACCCTGAAGTCCCAATTATGACTGTTTATCACCTTGAAATTATCTGCATGTTTGGGAAAATCTGTTCTTATGCACATCACTCTTATATGAGAAAGGGTGAAATTCTAGAATCACTTTTGAGATTAGCTGGATTTTCTCCATTTTTAATTCCAGATGGCTCCCAGTTCAAGCCTGAGGTTGCATTTTACAAATAAAATACAAATATAATTTATTTTCACTGAGGAACATCCAGGATTTCCTAGCAAGCCTGTTTTCATTATATCCCTCTCTACACCTACCACACTACCCAGCCAGTAACTAAGCAATTGAGGGTATGAGCTGAGCAAGGATGAAATACCAAACCAGATCAGAGACAGAAGGATCAGATTCTCCCTTCCTTCCTCTACAAACCCAAACTTTTAAACTATTAAAGGGTAAAACTGCACTAAGACTTTTGGGACACTCTATATTACGACAGGGAACACAGCACCATATTAAAAAGTTATGTTTCAGCAACAATATCCCACCAGTAGAAATTACTCACCCACATTCAAAACCTCTGACTGCAGAGAAGCATAAAACCCTAGACCACTATCAATTTTCTAGCACAACGGTAAACCACAAGATATAGCAAAATACATGCTGCATTTAGAGGATGAAGGTCTATGTCTGCTACTTAATACCTGGGTAATCTTAGTAGACAAGATATTTAGGCTCCTTGGCCCTCAGTTACCTTATCTATAAAACACAGGGCGGGAAGTGGACCAAATGATTTGGAAAGAATCTTGCACTTCTAATTCATGAAAGAGATGCTATTTACTGCTTATAGATATTCGTTTTTTAAAAAGTATGATTAGAAGTAAAATAAGGAAAACTATGATTTTAAGTAAAATTCCCATTTCCAGCATTTGCATCACAAGATTAACCTCAGCTAGAAAGATGAGATTAAACTTAGAAAGTAGTCTGTTGAATATTTGGCCTAAACTGCTTTTCCAAATTATTCTATCAACTGTCTTAGGAGCCTTGGATCTGAAAAGAACAGACAAGCCTTGTTAACCTGTGAGTCACGGAATGAAATTGCTCATTTTCCTTCCCCGCCCGCCCCAAGCCTTTCCTTTGAATCATTATCCTGCATATTTCCTCTGGAACTTTAAAAACCATTTTTTTGATCCCAACCCTTATGGATTCCAATGACATTATGAAAATCCCCCTTTACCACTTCATCCCCTCAAAGAGGTCCTAAGAGTGGCTCAGATGCAATGACTAGCACACAGAGTAACAGAATTAATTAATTATACAGAGTAGCAGTAAACAAACACCTCATCTACAACAAAACAACCCTCCCCCCCCCAAGATGTGGCTATTGAATCTTCCCAGATTTCAGAGATCGGACAAAATAGGACAGATCTTGAAGTGAGAGACACTCTTTTCAACACCTCTTCCCAGACTGAAGAGCCAAACAACAAAAATTGTGACTTCCAGGTTGCTTCCAATAATTTACTTTTCTTTTTTTTTTTCTTGGAGTTTTTACTTTAATTTAAAAAAAAAAAAGTCTTCTGGTATTACTCCTGTCATGAACCTTTAAACAATTTTTTGTTGTTGTTCAGTCATGTCTGACTCTTTATAACTCTATTTGTGGTTTTCTTGGCAAAGATACTAGAAGTGGTTTGCCACTTCCTTCCCCAGTTCATTTTACAGATGAGGAAACTGAGGCAAATAGGGTTAAGTGACTTATTTAGGGCCACACAGTTAAGTGTCTGGGTGAATTTAAACTTAGGTATCACTCTACTACCCTACCACTACCACCCCCAATTCCACGGCCAGTGTACCACTTACCTGCCCCTTAATTTGAATAATTAAACCAAATCAAAAGGTTCTAACTGATCACCTCACCTCCTATGGTCACTTTACTTCATCACTGCAAGTACCGACAGCAGACTAAATGATCCTGCTACATCAAAAGACCACTTCATCTGAAAGAGACTCTGGCTAGTGTGCCAGCAAAGGATATCATTTAGGTTGATGATTTTGGAGTTCACTGTTCATTCATTTTTCATGCACATTCAGGATCCAAATGGGTCAGTCACCACAGCCATAGCAAGAGTCCAGAGCAAACAACATCTTCTGTAATGATGAATCTTACTTTTAAGTTTATACCCACACTCCCAAAAGAAAAACTCATTTCTTCAACTGAATTCAACAAGCATTTATTAAGCAGTCATTAATTAAAAAATGAAACAATCATTGAATTGAAGTAGTTTACATCCTATAAGGCATGGGGGGGAAGGAATGGATAGAGCATGGACCCTGATAAATACTTACAAGGTATATCCAAACAAATGTCAGGAAGGGGAGTACCTTAAGTACTCAGGTGGGATGCAGGCAGAATTTTTGGGTAAGAGGAAATACTTGGACTGAGCCTTGAAGAAAATATTAGTGTAGCCATTTTTAACCTCTCTAGTGTCAAGATCTTGGTAGCCTGGAAAAGCCTATGAACCTCTCAGAGTAGTATTTTCTTTTCTAATTCATAACTGAAGAAAATGTCAATTTTCAGTTAGGTACTAATGGAAAGAAAGATGCATTTTTTTTCACATTCAGATTCACATATCCCTTGATACCCATTCACAGAACTGTTCCTTACATCCCAGTTGTTCAGTCATTTCACCCTGACCCAACTTTTCATGATCCCATTTGGGATCCTTTTTGCCATTTTCTTCTACAGATAATTTTACAGATGAAGAAACTGAGGCAAACAGGATTAAGTGACTTGCCCACCGTCACCCAGCTAATATGTCTGAGATTGGATTTGAATTCACAAAGATGAGTCTTCTTGACTCCAGCCACCTACCTGCCCTCTAGCAAAGATATTCCTGTCTTCCAATTGCCAAAAAAAATAAAAGAATACTAGAACTGGAAGAGAATTTAGAGGGAGAGAGAAGGGGAAAGGAAGGAAAATCAATGAAGCATCTTAAACATAGCTTCCTCATCTGTAAAATAAGGAAGGGGGAAGGGTTGAACTAGATGGGGGTCTAAAGACTGGACCTAGGAACCTACAAATAAAAAAAAAGATGGCCAAAAAACAGCAAATAACTCGCTGAAGTTCATATAGTTATTTATAACCCACAGAAGAACCCCAAATCTCTTGCTTCCTGCTTCTACTGAGTCTTCTCTGGGGTACTACACACTCCCCTTCAAATTTTCAGGATTTACCAAAGGCCTAAAATTGATCTTTCAGGGGGAAATGTAGATATTATGCCACCACCAGGGCTCTTCCTACCAGATTAACCCAACCTTGATATTCAAATTATAGCTGATCAGTGTAGTCTGTGCTGGGAGCCCTCTGGTTGGAAAGTGGAACAAAGAGCTCCTCTCAAAATCTCTAAGGAGGGTGTCCAGTCAATCTTCTCTTCTATTCATTTCTTACCCCATTGAACTCTTCCATCATTTCCCCTTTTAATTAGAGTGTAAACTTCCTGTTAATAGGGGTTTACTTTTTTTGGATTTGTATTTGCAGGGCTTAACACACACACATACACATATGTATGGATATGTGGAAATATACATTTATATATATGTACGTAAATGTGAACATGCTAATATGGGTATATACAGATAGATGGAGAGATAAATTGATAGATTAACAGATTGTTTGATTTCCAATTTTCCAGGCCTAGAAGCAATTGTTCCAAGAATGACTAAATAGAAAAGTAAACTATTATTTTCAAAACTGGTCATCTAACTCCTCTCCTGCCTTAGAAGTTACATTTAACAAATAAATTGTTATGTGAGCTTCTTTTCTCATTGGAGAAATGCCACCACACGCTACTTCATATTTAGAAGGACTCTAATAAATCTCTTCAGGGAGTTTGATCTATACATGAAGCTCAAAGGCATCCATAATCACAAACTGACTCCTCCATAAAGAAATATGGTTCTCAAGACCAACAGGATGATTTCAGAGAGGCCTGGAGAGACTTACATGAACTGATATTAAGTGAGATGAGTAAAACCAGGAGACCATTGTACATGGCAACAAGAAGATTATACATTGATCAATTCTGATGGATGTGGCTCTCTTCAACAATGACATGATTCAAACCAGTTCCAATTGTTCGGTGATAAAGAGAACCATCTACACCCAGAGAGAGGACCATGGGAACTGAGTGTGGACCACAACATAGCAGGTTCACTCTTTTTGTTGTTGTTTGCTTGCATTTTGTTTTCTTTCTCGGGGTTTTTTTCCCCTTCTTGATTTGATCTTTCTTATGCAGCAAGATAACTGTATAAATGTGTATACATATATTGGATTTAACATATTTTAATATATTTAACATGTATTGGACTACCTGCTATCTAGAAGGGGGGGAAGGAGGGAAAAATTTAGAACAGAAAGTTTTGCAAGGGTCAGTGTTGAAAAATTACCCATGAAAATGTTTTGTAAATAAAAAACTTTAGTTAAAAAAAAGTTATGGGAAAAGATTAAAAAAAAAAATCTGGTTCTCACTAGAACCAAGTTAACTTTCACCACAACTTATTCCACCACAATTTATTACTCACCTCAAAAAAAAATCCAAATCTTTTTGATTATATGATTGATTTTTCCTAACACTTGATTCAATGTGAATTTTTTCAGAGCCCTGTCTCTTTTCAAATGTTGAAAGACCAAATGAACTCCCGTGAAGCAGATGCAGCATCTGTTATTAAATGTCAGTCCAGATGCCAATCTATTTATCCAAACATCTTTTGATCTATCTATCTGTTCTTTACCAAGGACACAGCCAAGTTTTATTTATATAAAAATTTTTTAAGAAATAGTTTAATTAACAAATAGCAAATGTTACTATAACAATTTTTCCTTGGCTCATAGCCTGTTTTAAAAAACAAAACAAAACAAAAAAACAGTAAATCGACATTCAGCAGATAAATAACGTTGGCCAAAAACAAATATATCAAAGACTTTAGAAACTGATTGTTTATATGCTTATAAAGCCACTAGTCACTACACAAAATGCCTAACTATTCATTAAAGCAAGATAGTCCAGGAAACACTTAGCAACTAACTTCCTATATTATACTTCCAAAACAGTAAGACCCAATTCCTTTGAAAATATTCTAGGATGGCCTCCTCTTAGCAAAAAGGTGAACTATTTGGGCAGATTACTGCATACTTTGTCAGTCAGAGAGTAGGTTTCTACTTTATTTTGCTCAACAATTTTTATTATAAAAGAGTTCTCTTGGAGTTGGAAGGTAATTACAGAAGCATCAATAAACCATTTTTAAGACTGAGAGCATCATCTATCATAAATGATGAGCAGGCTGATTTCAGAAAAAGCTGGAAAGACTTATATGAACTGATGCGAATGAAGTGAGCAGGACCCTGAGAGAAGATTGTACACAGTAACAACAAAATCATGTGATTATCAACTGTGATAGATTTGACTCTTTTCAACAATGAAGCAATTCAGGGCAATTCCAATATATTTGGAATGGAAAGTGCCATCAGCATTCAGAGAGAGAACTATGGAGACTAAATGTGGATCAGATCAAAGTATAGTGTTTTCACCTTTTTTGTTGCTGCTGCTCTGTTGTTTGCTTGAGTTTTTTTTCCCCTAGTTGTTTTTCCCCTTTTGATCTGATTTTTCTTGCTCAGCATGACAAATATGGAAATAAGTTTTAGAAGAATTGCATGTTTAATCTTTTTTTTCAGATTGCTAAGTGTCTTAGGAAGGGAGGAGGAAGAAAAGGAAGGGAGAAAATTTTGAAAAAAGTTTGCAGAGGTGAATTGTGAAAACTATCTTTGCATGTATTTAAAAAAATAAAATACTATTTAAAAAAGAGATTGATAACATGAACTCATATCCTTTTCCCTCCCACTCCTAACCTTCCTCCAAACAGACTGGTTACAAATGTAAGAAGGGGGAAGGGAGAAGACAGGCTGGTTTTTGCTATTATGTTTGAACAGCACATTTCAGTTCAGCCTGCTTTAACTGTATTCTAATGGGGTAAGTAGTCTCCTAATACCAGAAGTTCACCAAGAAAATCAGCTGACAGTTCTGTTCTCCCCCATCCCCTGCCAAACATACACTTCAAGGCTTTTGACCCATGTTTCTGCATTCAGCAGGTCAGATCAGTTTAAATTGGGCCAGAAGCACAGCAGCCCTGGGAAGAATCAGGAGATAAATTGGCCAACAATTTCTTCTATTATTTGACATTAACTCATCATAGGCTAAGAGATATGCAGATGGGAAGGACTTCAGAATATCAAGCCTCTTCTTTTATAAATGAGGAAATTTAAAGGACTTAATTAAGGTATCTTACAAATAAGGTGGCTTTCTGCAGTAATGTCACCTAAGCGCTCTTTCCATGTACCACATTCTCAGCTCTCTAGGAACCCACACTCTAAAATCATATTGTTCTCTTCTCTGGACAAAAATTGCAGCTACCATAGACAGGGCTAAGCCCCACTTAGGGTAATATTAAATAGTAGCAAAATAGCTAATTTCTTTTTCAAAATTGAAACTGATTGTTACCCATTGAGAATCTAAACCTTACTAGTAGACTACTGAAATCAAAGTTTATTGCCTATACTACATAGAGTTTTTCATTTCAGCAGATTATGGTTATTATGGTGCCTAGCACATAGTAGGTGCTTAATAAATACTTGAGTTTAATTTAATTTGAATATATGTATGTGTTAAATTAAAGTCCTAAACTTCTCATAAATTTTCATTTCATTTTAAGGTCAAAGGAAAAAAAAAAATAGCATCCTTCTGTGTGTACAAGAATCTTGGCTGTGGCCTATCTTCCTATAGCCATGCTTTTTCTACTTTGCTCTCCAAAGGGAAATACTTGATGAAGGAATAAAGTCATACCAGGGTAAGATTATGCATAATTAATGGTCAGCCATAGTTATCCTCTCCCTTCCCCTTGTCTTCTGCTCAAGTAATCAAATCCTGCACAGTAATCAAGAATTATATTACCATTACTTCTAAAACAGCATATTATTGGCTGCAGTCACCTTATAGATCTATTTAATATAGTTAAAGCTCCCTTTCCAGGCCGCCATTCTCTTATAAGTGTTGTTTCCCATTACTTCCAAGGAATGGAAGTTTTTTAAAAGTAGAGATTGTCTCATTTTTGCATTTTTATCTCCAGCTTGTAGCACATAAGTAAGCTCTCAATAAATGCCTTTTTTATTCATTCATTCATTCATCCGTGAAAAGCAATTAAGAATTTGAGTTTGGAAAGGAAGAAATAATGGATCTGTATTAGATTTCCAGTATCTCACATTGCAGAGGTGACACCAGAGTTCCCGAAGGCAATGCCAGCCAAGAATAAACTGGTACAGAATCTACCAAGCTGGGTATACCTCAAAGACCAGTCCAGCAAGACTGTAACCCTGATGATTAGCCTTGCTCAATTTGGAGACTCTTACCTACTTTCATTCCAGTAGAAGTTAAGTCCTTGAGGACATGTTATTGTGCTTTTGTCTCTGTATCCCCAGCCTTAGCAAGAGGTCAAACACAGAGTAGGTATTTCATAAATCATCATGATTCATTAATCAAAATGTTTGGTTAATTGAATTGAATCAAAGGTGCACAAGATGGGAAATACTATCAAGTATTTATGGTGCTATCCTTCAGAAGCTTGACCTGCTTGGCTCCAAAGATAAAATGAAGAACAATGCACAACAGGCATGAAGAAATTTATCACCAGATTGGCTCCAAGATCAATCTTTTTTTGGTCAGAACTACCCTCAGGGCCTAGATACCAATACATATGCGGCAATTATATAAGTATTTTGGAAGTATTCACATTAGTGAACCAGTAAATATTTGTGTAAGTAGCTTGATGCTTTCATAAATTGCCAAATGCTATTTTCATAGAAAAGGAAAACAAAACAGGAATTATTTCCATTTTCTTTCTAGAATTTGAGATTTTATCAGAGTGGGAAACTCCCAGGGGATGTAGATTCTGACTAACAACTCATAGGGCAACTTATATCTGATTTATCAAGTTAAAGAATAATCAAGTTAGAGTGCAAAGAGAAGTGTCCTGAAATGGCAATTACTTTCAGAGAGAGAACTATGGAGACTGTGGATTGAAACAGTATTTTCACTTTTTTTCCCTCTTGGTTTGATTTTTCTTGCACAACATGGCAAATATGGAAATATGTTTAAAAGCATTGCACATATTTAAACTACTTCAGATTGCTTGGTATCTTCGGGAGGAGGAGGAGGTAAGGAAGAGGGGGAAAATTTTAGAACTCAAAGTTTTACAAAAATAAACGTTGAAACTATTTTTACATGTATCTGGAAAAAATAAAATATTATTGAAGATGAATGATTTTTTTTTTTTTAGTTTGCCTTGGATCATACAATCTATATAGGTGACAGACCCCACATAAACTCAAATCTGCTATGCTAGGTTGTCTCTCTTTTTTGCTTTGCAATTAAGAAGAGATTTAGTGGTTTACCCAAGGTCATTGCTAGAACTCAAATTCAAACCTAGTCCAGTCTTTTTTTTTTCTCCCGCAAAACAGAATTAGAAACACAATCTCTTATTAGCCAAGATCTCTCTAAGTCTTGTTTGACACAGGAAACCAAATTCTCTATTTCCTTGGAGTATCAAACAGGATATTATATTCATTTTAGTGCCAGATGAAAAACTCACTCTGCCAAAATCCAGCTGAAGTCTGTGAACTTACCTCACCAAGGTTAAAGATAATCATGGCCCTTAAATTCACACCTCTTAGTTTTCAACTGCAGTGAAATTAGCTTAGAATTCTAACAGATTTGTTATTTTCATAATGAAACTGGTTCATCAGCCCAAACAGTACCTTTATACAACAGCAGAATCAGCAGTTTTCCTACCAATCACCACTCAAAGTCAGAAAAACAGGACACTGACTCTGTTAGGATCCTCAGAAAACAGCCAATGGGTCCAATCCCTGCATTTTCCAAAAGAGGTGACAATGACAGAGTCGAGTCTAGAAATGAAGTCTGTCTCTGCATACAGACTTTGTAAATACACCGAATTGTTCAGTCTTATTATGTAGTTTTACTGGTAATCTAGGCCTTTCAATTCTCTCTTCCTTCTGCTACTAACAGCCTGGTCAGTTCATGAAGCTTCTCACCACTTCCTGCTTAAAATGCAATCAATGTGAAAAGAGATTTTACTTTTTAACTAAAATGAAGGTTTTGCTTTCTTTTTTTTTTTTTTAATTGACTTGTGCTATATATCCACGGATAACATAGAGGAGGAGTTGTGGAAGTCCCCTATGTTCTTTACAGTCACAACCAAAAGGAATAAATGAATAGAAGATAGTAAAATACAATTGGTAGAGAAAATGAAATGTGAATATAATATTAATTTATCAAGGTTGTTTCTTAAAAGAATTCTGAGCTCCCACTGTAAAAAAAAAAAAAAAAAAAAAAAGAATATTTGTAACAGTAGGTATGTATGTACAGATATAGTGTGTGTATATATATATATAACACAGACCATGGGATCACCCTCTAAGTCTAATCTAAGACTTGAAGGCTAGATTGACAAGATAATGTCACCAGGTATCCCGGGCTTTAAAAAAAAAAAAAAAAAAAAAAAACTCCCTTAGCCAAACAAAAACCAACTAAAGGACACAAGCCTTCCACCTAGGAAGTATAAAGCCCAGTGCTTGCCCTAGGAGGGATAAACCAAGTTTAATTCTACCCTCAAAGACCCTGCCATTCTAATGAACCAATCAGCAAGCATTTATGAAGCACTTAAGTACGGGGACTAAACGCCAGACAACAAAGCAGGGCCAATCTACAAAAAGGGACAAAAATTCCTCTAGGAATTTGCATTTTAAAGGGAACGACAGCATGAATAGAAATAAGAACGCGCGGAGTAAGGGAAGGGTAAGGGCAAAGCTTAAATGCTGGGGGAGACAGGAAAGGACTCAAGATCACAGAATTTGGGGAGCTCCCAGAAAACCTAGAAGCTTTAAAAAAAAAAATAACAACTGCTTTTTAATGTCAGTCGATTGTTTCCAGAAATTTCTGTTTTGGGGATAAGTGATTAAGATGAAATGTAAATGAAGTTCTCGCCCGCTAAGAGGGAGGAGAAGGGAGGAGAGATCCAGGAAGTCTGGGCACTCAGCCTTCCACAACTTGGCTCCTTGAAGGTCGTCTCAGTGTCATACAGCACTCTAGGGAGACGGGCCGGAGCTCGGGGAGGGTGTCCCAATCTGTCTCCCTCACGTGGAAATAGGGTGTCTGTAAACTAAATTCTAGTGGTTGTTGTTGTTGTTGTTGTTTCCGCTCCACACAACAATCTCTTCCCCCTCCCCCCTCCGCCGCTGTCACAGCATCCGAGCGTTTGTTATGCAGATGACCCAGGTGACCCGGGCACACGGACAGCTAGGGCAGTAAGGTTAGGGTTGCGGTACCAGCCACGTCCCAAGGGTTCGCAAAGTGAAGAATCAAAGAACCCAACAGCTCTGTCTGTCTCAGTCTCTCTCTTTCACACACACACACACACACACATCCCGAGATTTTTTTTTTCCTCTGTACGTTAAAGACGGGGGGTGGGGGGAGAGGAAAAAGGGGAAGGAAATTGGATAGAAGAAAAAAAAAAAAAAAAAAAAAACCTGCGGACATTAAAACCTGCAGCAAATATGATCACTGTAACATACAGAGGAAAAGTGCTCCCGGGGCTTCCCGCGCCCCGAACCTCCGGGATGCGAGACCAGCTGGCCGCCGGAACACACAGTAACTCACCCGGGCGCGGGCTCTCTCCGGCGAACCGGAACGCGGGGGGCGAGCGGGGGCTTCTCCCGAGCGCAGGTGCAAGAGCGGCTGCGGCCGGCGGCTCTAAATGCCCTCCGGGGCGGCTGCGCGGCGGGCTTGGGGCCGAGAGCGGGCAAAGCCCGGAGCGCGAATGGCCAGGCTGGGCCGGTCCCCGGGAGACTGGTAACGGATCTCCCTCTCTGCGTGGAGGGTTTGCGCACATGGGCGGCGAAAGGAGAACTGCGCCGCCCCAGTCCCTGCCTGCTCGGGGCTAGTCCCGGAGCCGGCCGCTAGGCATGTGCCAGCGCTCCGACCCGCAGCCGGGGGAGAGGGCACCGTGGTCGGAGAGCGTCGCGGGGAGGGGGGTGGGGAGACCTGCCCGCTCCCGGGGAGCAGCCGGGGATGCACCCTCCCACCGGAGAGGAGCTCCCCCGCGCGAGTGTCCGCGATGGCAGCAAGAGCGGCTCCCGGCTCCCGGGGCTACTGCAGCTCGGGTGGATGCTGAGGCTCCCGCGGCTCCCGGCTCCCCGCTCGCCGCGCGCGTCCCTTGGCCGCCACTCCTCAAGGGCGGGCGCTCTGTGCCTCCGCTTGGGGGAAGGGAGCTTCGGCTCCGGCCCGGCCGGCCTAGCTTGGCGGGACGCCGAGTTGCTAAGACTTGGCCGGAGTTAGGCACGCTGGGGCTGCTGAGCGCACCGAGCAAGCCTCCGGCGGCCTGGAGCTGGAGCTTCTGCTGCCGCTGCCGCTGCCGCCCGCGCCCCAGGAATCCCTCTCGCCATTGCTTTCTCAGGCCCGGCCCTGGGCTGGTTCCTCATTCAGCTGCCGTCATTCATTGACGCTTCTAGTTCCCTCCCCCTTCCTCCCTTTCTTACCCCTCCCATCCCCTCCAGCCGGCAGGCCTCCCGGCCGGCCTTGACGTCACCACTCACCCCTTAGCCAGACCCGCGGCATTTGCACCTTGTTCTTGGGCTGGAAGCACCGATGTCATGAGAGAAAAGAAAGAAGGGTGCCGTCGGAAGGGGCCTAAACCTCGTCCAGGACCCGTAACCTGGGACTCATGGATAGATTTCTGAGGGGCGAGTCAGCAAGCTTAAGCCAGGAGGATGGGCCCATATAGATAGGGTCCGTGAATCCGCGAAGTGGGCCGAGAAAAATAAACATCCTTATTTTCACCAACCTTTTGTTTGCAATCCTGGGTATCTCTGCTTATGCATTTAAAAATATTCTGAGTGGATAGAGCACCAGCACTGACGTTAGGAGGACCTGAGTTCAAATGTGGCCTGGACACTTAGCACTTCCTAGCTGTGTGACCTTGGGCAAGTCACTGAACCCCAATTACCTCAGCAAAAACAAAACAAAACAAACAAAAAAAAACCATTCTGTGAAAGAATCCATAGACCGGGGTCCATGTCACACACACACAATTGAAGAACTCTTGATCCAGTCCATCTGATTCATTTTACAAGTAAGGGAACTCAGGCTTAGAGAAATGCAGAGTCATTGTAGTTCAGTGGGAAGAGCACTGGAGTCAAGGGACCTTGGCTTTTTTTTGTGCAATTCATGTGACTTCCTTAGGCCTCAGTTGCCACATTTGTAAAAATGAGTATATTAGATTGCCTCTCCTGAAGTGCATGCCAGCTCTAGATTTATGATCCTGAAGGACTTGTTCAAAGACACATAGTTTCTGCATCATCTCAGCCCTAGCATAATGGAAACTCCTTGAAAGCAGGGATCAGATTGGTTTTTGTTTGAAGTTGCCCCTATAGACTTTAAGGATTTGACCTGCTGATTAAGCTCAAAAATACAAGCCTGCATAGTCCTGGTAGCTCATATAATTCACATCACCTCCCAAGGTCTTGGTAAGTTAAAGTTATTTTTCAAATTAATAGAATTGTAGAAGAAAATATGACTAACTGTGATTCTAATTCCTAAATTAAGCATTATATAATCTATATTGGTGGAGAGAATTCCCATACCAAATTCCCTATACTAATGAGCTCACACTTAGATCAGGCAAAAAAAAAATTATATATATATATATATATATATATATATATATATATAGAGAGAGAGAGAGAGAGAGAGAGAGAGAGAGAGAGAGAGAGAGAGAGAGAGAGAGAGAGAGAGAGAGAGAGAGAGAGAGAGAGAGATTTCACTTATTATGTCCTCTAAAAAAATCACTGGAAAAGGGTCATACCTTTCCTTAATGATGGGGGATTCTACAAGGAAATTCATCACAGACACTTCTACTTGTTAGAGAAATATCTAAATCTCTCTCTCTCTCTCTCTGTCTCTCTCTCTGTCTCTCTCTGTCTCTCTCTGTCTCTCTCTGTCTCTCTGTCTCTGTCTCTCTCTCTCTCTCTCTCTGTCTCTCTCTCTGTCTCTCTCTCTCTCTCTGTCTCTCTCTCTCTCTCTCTCTCTCTCTCTCTCTCTCTCTCTCTCTCTTTTTCCTTTTCTTTTTCTCTCTCTTTCCCTCCCTCCCTCTCTCTCTCTTTCACATACACATACACATACACATACACACTCACACATCACTAAGGCTCTATTTATTCAGTGCTATTGGAAAACAAGGAAGTAATCAATGAAGAATATCAATATCACCTGCCTTCAAGATAAGAGCAATATCCCAAATAGAGAATAATCTGTAGAAGGAGAAATTTTGATTAAAAAAAAAAAAAAACTCACAAAACTGCAAAGTCCAAAAAATACAGCCGAGTCTGTAGCTAAGAGTCACAAGAAAGCTCTGTATTTCCCTAGTAGTGCATAAATCATTTATGGTAATTTTAAAGTAACATATTCAGAGTTCTCCAAGTAGATAATTTGCCACTTGTTCCACCAGATATTATTTTTGGCTCCATCCATGTACAAAGTCCCAGGAAGTAAAACATTGTTTTACACAGGATATCGAAAGACTCAGAGCAGGCTCAGAGAATCACCACAAAAGTGATTAAAGGACAAATACTTTAAAAAAGATTCTAGGAACTACAACTTCATGAATAGGAGAAATGCTGAAAACACTAAAGAGTTATTTGCTACTTCTCTAGGTCTCAGTTTCTGAACCTCTAAAATGAGATGTTGAAATAGATGAGTTCTATGGATCTTTCCAACCCCACATCTTTGATATGATCTGAAGTTGATTCACAAAAGAGGATACCATCAGTTTTTGCTTCCTCCATTCCTATTCACTGGATACACAACAGAGTTTTTAAAAAGTCTTTAAACCATTATGGTTTAGTCCACTCTGGGTTTAGGACGTCTGATCACAATTAGACTCTCACTGCAGCAAGGCAATCATATTATTCCTCTCTACTCTTTACTATTTCACTCTTCACAGTAGCTGTTCCAAACTATCTAGTATCTAGTCTCCAATGGAAACCCCTTCCCCACAAATGAGTATTTAAACCCCAAAATTGAAGCTATTCTTTTTTCCATCCTTCTTTCATATTAAAGGAGCATCTTTCCTCACTACTTTTCTTCATTCCTGTCTCAGATGAAGATATAATTTTTATCTTTGTCTCTGTAGCTTCCTTGATTCTATCCCCTGCAGTCTTTTCTAACAGATTGTCCTTTGGTCTTCTAGCTCTTTCTTTCTTAACTTTAATCTTATCTACTGGCTCCTTCCCAGGCCTAAAGAATAGGTATGTTCTTTAAAATAAACCAATCCTCACCTGAACTTACCATTCCAGATAACTGTCACAGCAATACTCATGTACTTCTACTTCTTTCCATTACCACAGACAGCATCTTGTTCAAGTCTCCGAGCTAGGTGGATATAGCACTGGGGCTAAAGTCAGAAAAAATCAAAGTTCAAATCTGATTTCAAATACTAGTGTGTAACTTTGGGTAAAATATTTTACTGATAACCTATTTAAGTTTTCTCAACTGTAAAATGGGGATGTGCAAGATTATTCTGAGGCTCAAATGAGATAAGAAACATTTATTAAATTCCTACTACCATGTGCCAGGCCCTTACTAATTTCTGAGTAAAGACATTTTTTTTTTACCCTCAGGAGTTTACAATCTAACAGAGGAGATAATAAGCAAACAAATATGGACAAGCAATATGGACAAGATAAACAGAAAAATATTAGTAGAGAAAAGGCATTAGAATGAAGAGGAGATGAAAAAGCTTCCTGCAAAGTTAGTATTTTAGAAGCTAGGGAGGTCAGTAGTCAGAGTAGAGAAGGAAGAGCATTGAGGCAGGACAGATGGATTAATATTTGAGGATAAAAGTACTTAATAGTACCTAGAACATAGTAGGCATTTAACAAATGCCCTTCCCATTTCCCTCCTCTTTCCTCTCACCTGGACTACTACAGCCCCTTCCCCAACTGGACTCCCTGCCCCAAGTGTCTTCCCATTTCAATCATGTCCTCAGCCATCAAAGTAATTTTTTTTTTGAGACATTTGGGGTTAAGTGACTTGCCTAGGGTCACATAGTCAGGAAGTATTAAGTGTCTGAGATCACATTTGAACTCAGGTCCTCCATGGTGCTCTATCTACTGCCCCACCTAGCTGCCCCGTTAAAGTAATTTTTTAAATGAATATATTTATTTCTCTCTTTGTTCCTCTCTGCCTCTGCCTCTGCCTCTGGCTCTCTGGCTCTGTCTCTCTCTCTCTCTCCACTCTGAGACTGCAGTCCAACAATTCTTTATTTATCTTGAATTATCTTGAATATGTATTAACATGTTGTTTCTTCCCTTGGAATGTAAACCCCTTGAGGGTAAAGATCAAGTTACCCCTCTCTCTCTCTCTCTCTCTCTCTCTCTCTCTCTCTCTCTCTCTCTCTCTTTATTTCTTTATTTTTGCTGAGGCAATTGGGTTTAAGTGATTTGCCCAGGGTCACACAGCCAGGAAGTGTTAAGTGTCTCGAGATGATATTTGAACTCAGGTCTTCTTGACTTCTGTGCTGGTACTCTAACCACTGTGCTGGTACTCTAACCACTGTGCTACCTAGCTGCCCTTAGTTACCTCTCTTTTTATCTCCTATATTTAGCATAATGCCTGGTACATAGTAATCCCTCAATAAATGTTTATTGTTTTTCCAGTTTGTTTGCCTGCAGGCAGATTTAAAAAAAAATGAATGTTATCAGATTGGCAAAATTCAAAAAAAAAAAAAAAAAAGAGGAAAATGGCAAATGTTGGGGGTGGGGAGGGGCGGGGCTCAATGAAAACAGTTACTTTATGGTTCTGCTAATGGAACTACTAATTCTCCAGTAAATACTGCATTAGATGATGAGTTTTATGCTAGAAGGAAATTTATCTAGAGTGATTTTACATATGAAGAAATTAAAGTGGCAGATTAGGATTGGAACCAAGGTCTTCTGATTTTAAATGCAATGTTCATTATAGCAAAAAGAACAATGTGATACAGTAACAGCAAGATCATATGATGATCAACTATGATGGCTAGTTCTTGGTAATGAGGTGATCCAAGATAATTACAATAAACTTGGGATGGAAAATGCTATCTGTATCCAGAGAAAGTACTATGGAGATTGATCAGGGATTAAAGCATACATTTTCACCCTCCTCTGATTGTTTTTGTTTTTTTTTTTTTTCTTTCTCTGTTTTTTTTCCCTTTTATTCTGAGTTTTCTTTCACTACATGCCAATTTGGAAATACCTTTAAAATGATTGTACATGTATAACCTATACAAGATTGTGTGCTGTCTTGAGGAGGGGAAGGAAAGGGAGAGAGGGAGAAAAAAAAATTTAGAACTCAAAATCTTACCAAAATGAATGTTGAAGACTATCTTTACGTGTAATTGGAAAAATAAAATATTATTGGGGGAAAAAGAACAATGTGATATAGGACCACAGCTGGGGGTGGAGGTGGAAGTTTGAGGATGAAAATATATTTTGAATGTATTCATTTATCTTAAATTAGCTATTTTAGCAATCACCAAGAATTACACAGAATTACAAACACTTAAGTTTAGAAGGGACCTCCAAGAGCATCTACACCAACACATAACTGAAAGAAAAACACATTGTCTCTAGAATACATCCCCACAAATTGCCATCTAGCCTTCATGAGGAGACATAGAGAAGAGACAGCTCATTCTACTTCTGGAAGGCTCTTAGACCAAAGACAGCAAGACCCTTATCTGCCTCTGGTTCATACCAATGACAGGCAGACTGGCAGTCATGGGGCCCCTCCCTCTTCATTGGGAAAGCTGTGGTTCCTCCTTCTTAGTTCCAGCATATAGAGCATGTGGCAGGCAGAGCTCCTAGAAGCCATGCTTCTACTACTTGGCCATTATTTCCAAATGCAGGAAGCTGTTGCTGACCTGCTGCTATTTAAATGAAGGGCCAGAGGGGAGCCTGGAGGAAAGTAGAGACCTGGGACTTTCCAGCATAATAATTGCCCTGACAACTAACAGCTTTAGCCAAAATTCTGTTCAGGTCATTGCCTCCAGTGTTTTCTGGGTCACTGGCCACTTTGCTCTCCCTTCAACATGGATCCATTGCAGTCTTATCATCCTTTTTGTATAATTACTTCAAATAAAAATTATTGATAAACTTATTGTGTAAAACACTGTGAGATATACAAAGAAAAATTAGACAGTTTCTGCTCTCATGAAGTTTATAATCTAAGTAGAAAGAAGACAAAAATAAATGAAAAAATTAAAAGATTTAAACAGCAGTTCCAGACAACAATGATAAGAAAGAAAGAAAGAAAGAAAGAAAGAAAGAAAGAAAGAAAGAAAGAAAGAAAGAAAGAAAGAAAGAAAGAAAGAAAGAAAGAAAGAAAGAAAGAAAGGAAGAAAGAAAGGAAGAAAGAAAGGAAGAAAGGAAGAAAGAAAGAAAGAAAGAAAGAAAGAAAGAAAGAAAGAAAGAAAGAAAGAAAGAAAGAAAGAAAGAAAGAAAGAAAGAAAGAAAGAAAGAAAGAAAGAAAGAAAGAAAGAAAGAAAGAAAGAAAGAAAGAAAGAAAGAGGAAGGAAGGGAGGGAGGGAGGAAGGGAGGAAGGAAGGAAGGGAGGAAGGAAGGAAGGAAGAAAGAAAAAGAAAGAAAGAAAGAAAGAAAAAGAAAGAAAGAAAGAAAAAGAAAGAAAGAAAGAAAGAAAGAAAAAGAAAGAAAGAAAAAGAAAGAAAGAAAAAGAAAAAGAAAGAAAGAAAGAAAGAAAGAAAGAAAGAAAGAAAGAAAGAAAGAAAGAAAGAAAGAAAGAAAGAAAGAAAGAAGAAGGAAGGAAGGAAGGAAGGAAGGAAGGAAGGAAGGAAGGAAGGAAGGAAGGAAGGAAGGAAGGAAGGAAGGAAGGAAGGAAGGAAGGAAGGAAGGAAGGAAAAAGAAAAACAAGAAAAAGGCATATTATAATGTGTTAAATAGTCACCTACCAAATGAATCCTTCAAATTGTTATAGGAATTTAGGAAAAGGAAAAGAGGAAAGATCTTTTGTGGTAGGATTTGAATAGCTCTCTCCCCATCCCAATTATCTATTTCTTCTCAGCTTACACATTTTCAACTCCTATAACCTATGAACAATCAAAAAACTTCCCTTAATTTGGCCACTTCTCAAGTTATAATATCCTTCCTCTTTTTTTATATTAAATTTCTAGAATAAGTAGTTCATGAAGTAGGAGATAGTGTTATAAAGTAGTTAGAGCAGTGAATTTGGAATCAGAAAGGTATGCATTCAGATCTCTCCTAAAATACTTAGTAGATGAGGTGACTTTCCTCATCTTTCAGATGAGAATAATAATAGTACCTATTTCATGGGGTTATTGTGATGATCAAATTTGATGACTGAGATATTTGTATCTATATTCAGAGATAATATATGTGGGTGTATATATACATACATATATATGTATATACACACATAATATACATATTTATTGTGTATATGTGTATGGCTTTGCAGACTTTAAAATGCTTTATCTATGTTTACCATTATCACTCTTGCTCTTCTGCTTACTCACTACTCACTGATTCCTCAGCTTCCTGCAATATGGTTTCAAACTCAGTCACACTAATGAAATAATTTTCACCAAGGTAATCAATCAATAAGTCAATCGATCAACAAACATATATTGAGTATCTTTCGAGGCAGGTTTTATGCTAGGATTGAGGATATAATAATGAGCTTATTTCTAAATACAATGATCTCATCATTTCTGATCTTGCTGAATTATTAGACATTATTGACCACCCAATCCTTTTCATCCTTTTACTCTATTGACCTTGGTGGCATTGTAGTCTCTTGAGTATATCTCTCTGATTTCTCTTCTTTCCCTTTTGCTTTCTCTAAATCTTCAGAATCCCACTAGTTAAAAATTGGTATCTTCATAAATCCTTTACTTTAATCTCTTCACTGTATCCTTATTTACTTTCTTCCTCACTAATGTTATTCACTCCAATTCCATTTATCTTATCTATGCATATAACTCCCAAATCTTTCTTTGTACCCAAAACTTCCTAAAGAGCTCCAGGTACATATTTCTTTTTTAAAAAAAATTATTATTAATTATAGTTTTTATTTGTAAAGGGCTAGAACTGAGCAATGCACTTGGATAATGAAGCACGTGAGACTAATTGCCAATTGGACGGTTCCCTATTAACTTGTTTAAGGTTGACCCTCCCCAGCTGTTCTGTGCTGACTTGATTGGTGGGACAAAGAGAGGGAAGTGACTTATGTGGGAGGAGTAAGAGAAACTTGGGTGGTGGAGCTCATGCTCACTTGCACTCGTGACCTGGCGTTGGAGGTGACGGTAAAGATCTAGAATAAAGACATTTAGTGGTCCTGACTCCTGCTGATTTCTGGAAAGATAGAGTTCCAGCATTTGGCGCCCAACGTGTGGCTGGCACCCTACTTCCACCGAAGTCCTCCTGTGACCAGGAGATTAGGTGAGTATTCTAATAGAAATAAGGAACTTACCTTGTTAAGGACTAAATCAGCAATCTCTAGTAACTGAGATGGGGCAGATGTTAGGTAAATCCTGGGCCTTAGTTGACCCTGCTCCAACCCCAGCCCCTGCCTCATCTAGCAATGCTATAGAGGATATAATTAAGATAATTGATGAGAAAAGTTTACTTGTTCCCATCCCACAAATGAATAATCTCTTACACTCATTGAGTCGCACGTCCCCTTGGTTCTTAAATGAAGAAAAACTATGTATAGATAAATGGAAGCTAGTGGGACTTGAAATGAAAGAATTTTACTCAAAAAATGGGCTTTGTCAAATTTTCCCAGAGGTATTTTATCTATACAACTTGATTCTATTAGACTTAAGCTATCGAGAAGAGTTTAGAAGAAGGAAGAGTTCTAAAAAGGCACAGAGAAGGAAGAGTGAGGAACAAAAGATAGAAGATAGGCAAACTCAGGACATTGCCAGAGAGCAAGGGGATTTGAATGAGGAATCCGAGTGTCCGGAAGAAATTTCAACCCCACCTAGAGAGCAGATTATTGATCAGCCCACATCCACATCCACTCCACCTTCAGGGACGGAGGGAGGAGGAATAGTGGGAGGGGCGGTGACATCATCAGCGCCCCCCCCTCCTCCCACACAGAGGCCCCCCCCCCCAACAACTGCCCACTCCTGTAACTAGATTAGAAAGAGGGCTTATTGAAGCAATTGAAAATGGAAAAGAAGTAGATAACGATTTCAAACTTCAAATTTTTCCTGTGATTCAACAGTATAATTCTGCAGGTCAAGAGAGTAGAAGATATGCTCCTTTTAATATGGATGTCCTTAAAAACCTGAAAAAATCTTGCACTGTCTTTGGGGCTACATCAGATTATGTTAAGATGTTAATACACAATTTGGCTTATGAAACCTTAACCCCTAGTGACTGGAAAGTCATTGCAAAAGTGTGCTTAGAACCTGGACAAAATTTGTTGTGGTTTTCTGAATTTACTGAGCTCTGTAGAATTCAAGCCCAACAAAATAGTCAAAGTGCAGCTAATACTTCCATCACCTATGACCTACTAATAGGTGTAGGTTCTTATGCAGACGCTTTGGTACAGATTAATTACTCCATAACAGCATTTGAGCAAATTTCTGCTGCTGCTATCAAAGCATGGGCTTCTCTCCCCAGTAAAAACTATAAGGGTGAGACCTACACAAAAATTGTACAGGGACCAAATGAACCTTTTGCTGATTTTGTGGCACGTTTGCAGACAGCTGTCATACAGACTAATGGTGAAAATGAAGTAACAGACACTTTGGTGAGGCAACTTGCTAGAGACAATGCCAATGAGGTTTGTAGAAGGATTATACTAGGACTACGTAAGGATGCTCCTTTAGAGGAGATCATAAGACGCTGTGCCACAATGGGCACAAATACCTTTTATAGCCAGGCTATGATGCAGACTTCCCAAGATCCCAACATGGGGAGACAGGATCCCTTTTGGCAAGGGGTTTCCAGAGAGACTCGTCAATGCTTTCAATGCGGTAAAGTGGGCCATCTGAAAGCTCAATGTTGGCATAGAGACAGAGTGAGAAGACAGGCTGGGAGAACAAGACCCAAAACCCATGTCCAAAGTGCAACAGACTCCATTGGGCCTCAGAGTGTAGACTGATTCAGGGAAATGGGATGAGGGGCCCAGCTCCAGGGCCCCAGGCAAAAAACACTTGGGGCATGATGGCAGCCGATGCCACACCCAGAGAGTGCCTCCAAGTCCAATAACCAGACATGACCAATCAGCCAGGAAGCCATCTGAGGGGAGAAAGGGATTACACAATCAGTCAGCCAGGAAGCAACATGATGGGAGAAAGGGACTACAATTAGGGAGGATAGAGTTGTATGCAGCTGGGACAATTGAGATACCCCCTGGAGAGGTGAAATCTGTTCCTCTCCAGCCTGTGGATCCCTTGCCTCCAGGCCCAGTAGGCTTGACCATTTCACCTCCTGAGAGTATTTACAAGACAGTGTTCATTCATACACTGATGTGGGAAACTGGGGAATGTGTAGATAATATCCCAGTCACTAACACAGGAAGACAATGTGGACTTATCAACCAGGGGAAGTAGTAGCATCAGGCTTATTGATACAGACTCCTAATAAGCAACCTGGTGACAGTCACCCATGTTCGGACTCCAAGCAGAAAAACCCAGGAATATACTGGACAGCAGCTGTGACAGCTGACCGACCTATGCTCACCATCTATATAAATGGCATACCATTAGAAGGACTGTTGGACACAGGTGCAGATCACACAGTCATTAGAGGTGGCAACTGGCCCAGTCACTGGCCAAAGAAAAAGGCAGACACCTACATGTCTGGGATAGGAGGATCAATAGCAGCTGAAGTTAGTGCTACCCCTTTAAGATGGGTATTTGAAGGTGAAACAGGAGTTTTTACTCCTTTTATAGTTGAAAAAATCCCCATCAATCTGTGGGGAAGAGACATTTTACAACAATTAGGGTTAAAAATGAGTACTTCGGTTTTTTAGGCAGGGCTGCTGTTGAAGGCCTGCCAACACTTTCACCTGTTCCTATCCAGTGGAAAACTGATACACCAGTGTGGATAGAACAGTGGCCTTTAGAGAACAATAAAATTCAGGCCTTACTAGACATAGTACAGGAACAACTTGACCAATGACACTTACAACCTTCTCTAAGTCCTTGGAATTCCCCAGCATTTGTTGTAAAAAAGAAATCTGGAAAATGGAGAATGTTGACTGATTTAAGAAAGGTAAATGAACAGATGGAAACTATGGGAACTCTTCAACCTGGACTTCCATCTCCTACTCAGTTGCCTAGAGAATGGCCTCTGTGGGTTATAGACATTAAGGATTGTTTCTATTCTATCCCTCTAGATAAGGAGGATATGAAAAGATTTGCCTTTTCAGTGCCCAGCATTAACTTAGCTGAGCCTTATAAAAGATATGAATGGACAGTTTTGCCACAGGGAATGAAAAACAGCCCTACTATGTGTCAAATGTATGTTGCTGCTGCTCTTAGGCCAGTAAGAAAAGGCTTTCCAAAAGTAATGTTATTACATTACATGGATGATATATTGGGATGTGCACCTGAGGAACAAATGTTAGAAGCATGTCTACAAAAAACCATAGAAACACTAAGGAATTATAAATTGCACATAGCTTCAGAAAAGATTCAAAGACATGCTCCTTTTCAATATTTAGGATATGAAGTATATCCTAAGGTGCTTACAGTACAAAAACTCTCCTTAAGAACAGAGAAGCTAAACACCTTAAATGACTTCCAGAAATTGATAGGAGATATCCAATGGATGCGTCCCGTGCTAGGCTTGACTACCTGTCAATTGCAACCATTATATGACATTTTAAGGGGAGACAGTGCTTTAAATTCACCACGCCAGCTTACAAAAGAAACTCAAGAGGCTTTGAGACAAGTTGAACTGGCTTTATCCAATGTGGTTGAAAGAGTCACTCAAAAACCCTTGGAAATATCAGTTTTTGCTACACAAGAGGCCCCCACAGCAGTCCTTCATCAAGGAGACAGTGTGATAGAGTGGGTGAACCTCCCAGCACAACCAGAACAAAGCCTTATTCCTTACCCAGTGCTTGTGGCTAGAATTTTATTAAAGGCCATTAAACGAGCAGTACAATTATCTGGGACAAGACCTGACAAGATATACACCTTTTATACTAATGCACAAGTTAATGTGTGCTGCGAAACCATCCCAGAGTGGCAAATTTTATTAACCATGGCTCCAAATTTTGCACACGGGTCTCCATTAAAGATAACTAGACTGCTACATAATTGGCAATGGATTCTTGAAGAAAAGGTTTCTAATGTTCCTCTTAAAGGACCAACTATCTTTACAGATGCATCCAAACATAATATTTGCGCTGTGTATTCTCGTGACTTAACTATAAAGAAAGTAATCAGAACTCCTTTTCAGTCCACTCGGCAGAATGAATTGTATGCAATCATTCTAGCTCTTGCTTATTATCCGGGAGACATAAATATAATATCTGATTCGGCCTATTCAGTAGGTGTGGTACAAAGAATTGCCACAGCCCAAATAAAATTTGTAGCCTCCAATATTTATCAGCTCTTTAAAGAGCTTCAAGAGCAAGTGAGAAGGCATCCAGGTAAGATTTATATTTTGCATGTCCACTCCCATAGTGGACTTCCAGGTCCTATTTTTGATGGTAATTCAAAGGCAGATAGCCTTCTAACCATGCTGGCCAGTACTCCTTTATTTCAAGAAGCACAAGAGTCTCATTCTAAATATCATTAGGCTGCCCGAGCTTTACGTTTGCAGTTTGGAATAACAAGAGAAGAAGCTAGGAGCATAGTAAAAGCCTGTACAGCTTGCCTTCCTTTCCATGCTCCTACACTTCCTCCAGGGAAGAACCCTCGTGGTTTGAGACCTAATGAAATTTGGCAAATGGATGTGACCCATTATAAATCTTTTGGTCGTCTATCTTTTATCCATGTCGTGGTAGACACCTTTTCAGGATTCACATTTGCAATACCAGCAGCAAAAGAGACAGCCCGAGTGGTCACTGAATTCCTTATACAAGCATTTGCAATTATGGGTGTTCCACAAGCAATACAAACAGATAATGGACCTGCATATACATCTAAACATTTTACACACTTTTGTGCACAGTATAAGATTTTACATACCACAGGCATACCCTTTAATCCTCAAGGGCAGGCAATAGTAGAGAGAAGAAACAGAGATATTAAGACACTCCTCCAAAAAACAAAAGAAAGGGGGAGCCACGGGTAACCCTAGAGAACTTCTAAATTTAGTTCTCTATACCATTAATTTTTAAATTTTTGACAAAGATGCACTGGCTCCAGCAGACAGGTTTTATAACTCACCAGAAGGGCAGTGTCCAGTGCGAGCAGCTCCACTGTCTTTAGATAATCGCCAAGTGATGTGGAGAGACCCAGAAAGTGGTGAATGGAAGGGACCAGATAGGTTAACTGCTTGGGGGAGAGGGTTTGCTTGTATCTCTACAGATGGAGAAGGAATCAGATGGGTGCCAACGAGCTGTATTCGCCTTGTCCATCAGAGACAGAGCAGACCCTTGAAACGAAGGAGAAGGCCCAAGAAACATCAGGTGGTTCCGTTGCTGACTGTGCCCACCACTGAAAGAACCTGGCAGTTATGGCGTTTGACCCATGGACATCAAAAACTGTTGGACTTGAAAATCCTCAGGAATCATTGGATTCTCTGAGACATCATAAGACTATTGTAGGACTTGAAAGTCTCAGGAATCATTGGATTCTCTGAGGCATCATAAGACTATTGTAGGACTTGAAAGTCTCAGGAATCATTGGATTCTCTGAGGCATCATAAGACTATTGTAGGACTTGAAAATCCTCAGGAATCATTGGATTCTCTGAGGCATCATAAGACTATTGTAGGACTTGAAAATCCTCAGGAATCATTGGATTCTCTGAGGCATCATAAGACTGTTGCTGGACTTCAAAACCTTGTGGGGATCATTGCATTCCCTAACATATAAAAAGACTGATGTGGGATTTCAAAAACTTGTGGGGATCATTGCATTCCCTAACAGTGAAGCAATGGACAATAGATTGGTTTTGGACTATCTCTTGGTTGCTGAAGAAGGGGTATGTGTGTCTGGTGTTTACATACCTTCCTTCTAGGACTTCTGGAAATCTCTTACAATACCATGTTGATTTATATTGTTTGTTATATCACTACTTGCATGTACAATTCTTGTTTGTTACATCACATCGAGTCTGCACTGACTGTGGGGAGAGTCACCACTAATAGCCTCTACGTTATTGCTATGTGCTTGTGTAATAACTCCCATGCTGATGGGTTTGTGCATACTTGTCTCTAATAAGGCCCTTCAATCCAGAAACCCGCTAGCAAATCCCCACTTCTCTTTGGTGCTTTTCATCTCCCTTCCTGAGAAGTAAGGGGGGCGTGATCACCTCCTTTTTAGTGCTTTCATCTCCCCTCCTGAGAAGTCGGGGGGGCGTGATCACCTCCTTTTTGGGGTTCTCATCTCCCTGAAAAGTCAGGGATGGCGCGACCTCCTGTGGTCTAAAACAAAAGAAAGCTGGAGATGTAAAGGGCTAGAACTGAGCAATGCACTTGGATAATGAAGCACGTGAGACTAATTGCCAATTGGACGGTTCCCTATTAACTTGTTTAAGGTTGACCCTCTCCAGCTGTTCTGTGCTGACTTGATTGGTGGGACAAAGAGAGGGAAGTGACTTGTGTGGGAGGAGTAAGAGAAACTTGGGTGGTGGAGCTCATGCTCACTTGCACTCGTGACCTGGCCTTGGAGGTGATGGTAAAGATCTAGAATAAAGACATTTAGTGGTCCTGACTCCTGCTGATTTCTGGAAAGATAAGAGTTCCAGCATTTATTTACCAGATATATGCATGGGTAATTTTACAGCATTGACAATTGCCAAATCTTTTGTTCCAATTTTTCCCCTCCTTCCCCCCTCACCCAGATGGCAGGTTGACCAATACATGTTAAATATGTTAAAGTATAAATTAAATACAATATATGTATACATGTCCAAACAGTTGTTTTGCTGTACAAAAAGAATCAGACTTTAAAATAGTGTACAATTAGCCTGTGCTAACTGCCTATCAAATATATCCAACCTGGATTGGCTGAGAGCTCAAATAAATCCAAATCTGAACTCTTTATTTCTCTCAAACCTTCCATTTTACCTGATTAGTCACTGCCTAATCTATCACTCACCTCAGCTAAAAATCTCAGTCATCCTCTTTAAAACAATGAAGGATCCTTATCCCAATAACCCTAGCCAATCCAGATCGAATTAGGACCTCCCTTTCCTAATAGTCACTGGTTTAGATCTCTGTTAGACCCCTTTCTCCTAGAGCTCCCCTTCTCAATAGGTCTTGTTTCAGGCCTATGTCAGACTTCTATCTCCTAGATGGACAAAGCCATTTATATTAATTCTTCTCCTCTCCCCTCCCCGCCTCCCGAGGCTGGGGTTAGGTGACTTGCCCAGGGTCACACAGCTAGGAAGTGTTAAGTGTCTGAGACCACATTCGAACTCGGATCCTCCTGAATTCAGGGCTGATGCTCTCTCCACTGCGCCACCTAGCTGCCACCCATTTACATTAATTCTACATTGCCCTAATAAGCAAGGAGTCAAGAATTGTAATCCTTCTGGTAAGATATTAAGACTTATCTGCCCTGTACTTAGACCTAATTACCATCCTGCCTTTCCTTATGTCTAAAGTTCCTATTGGTATCATTTCCTCTAGTTAGAACTATTTAAAAGTCTTTACTTTTTGTGATGACAAGCAACTAAAAGACAACGTTGATACACATTGACTGCGGAATGGCTAAATAAATTATATTACAAGAAATAGTCCTGTGCTATTAAAAAAATAATAAATGTGAAAAATACGTATAAAGACTTACATGATCTGATATAGAGTAAAGCAAAGATCTACAACAATGAAGAATTACTTGAGCAAATAGAATAATTGCAAAACAATTCAATTGAACATTGCAAAAGTATGAAGTAGGGTGACCCCAAAAGAAGAAATATGAAATACATTCCTTTGCAGAGATGGGAGGTCCATGGGTGCAGAATATTTCATACAGTTCCAGATTTTCCCATGAATTGCTTTGTTTTACTTCTAATTTTTCTCTTCCAATTTTGTCTTAATTTGGGGGGGGAGAGTTATATGGGGGGATTTTTCTGGGAAGATAAAGGAGATAAGAGAAAATTTAGAAATGTAAAAAAAAAATACGTGAATTTAAATGTTTTGTTTTGTTTTTGCCAAGGCAATTGGAGTTAAGTGACTTGTCCAGGGTTACACAATTAGGAAGTGTCTGAGGCCAGATTTGAACTTGGGTACTCCTGACTTCAGGGTTGGTGCTCTATCCTCAGTACCACCTAGTTGCTCCACACTACTTAAAACAAACAAACAAAAACCAAATGTAATCCTTTTAAGAGGTGGTACTATTTTGTTTTTCTATTTATATTTCCAGTACTGAGCATAATGCTTGACACACTGTAACGACTTTGATAAGTGCTCTTCCACTTTATTCTATTTACAATTCTTTCCTTTTCCTTATCTCACTCATCCGATCAATTGCTAAGGCTGATTTACTCTGATTCCACAATCTTTGACAATTTGATTTCTATCTCTCCATTCCCAACTTTTCAAATAAAGCTGGGCTCATGATCCTGAAACTGAAGACTTTCCTCTTCATGAATTCCATTTTTCCTCTGAGTGTGAACTTACTCTCATCTTCCCTTCTCCCATCTCCATGCTTTTGTGCAAGCCCTTCCCTATGTGTTGAATAGATTCCTTTTCATATATCTGTTTAGTTTAGTAGATTTGAACAAATTTCTACATTTCTTTAAGAATCAAGTTATGCGCCACTTTTGTCATAAGGCTTTCACTAAATCCCCAGCTGAAAATAGTCTACTTTTTAAACTTTCTTATGGCTCCTTGTTTTTAATTCTCTTTCTGCTTTATCACAAGCTACCTTCTATCATAGTTATTTGTGTATATCTCTTTTCCCCTATTAGATTACGAGATCTTTGAGAGCAAGGTCTATGTCGTATCTATTTCTATATCCAAAAATACAAAGTTCTAGATGCATATCATAAGGATTTAAGAAATGCTTGTTAAATTTACAGAGATGGAGGTAGAGTGAAGTATCCAAGGCAGATAGAATGGAATGAGTACAACTATGGAGATGGGGAAATTTCGTAATGTATTTTCAAAGATTAAAGCACAAACAAAACATTTGGAATTAGAGCAAAGAGTTCATGTGGGAGAGTAAAGTACTTGGCATGGATGATTTCTTTAAAACTTAAGCATAGCCCTTCACACTTGTCCTTATTAAACTATATATATATATATATATATATATATATATATATATATAAAATCTCCTTCCTTGATTTTTCTTCTTGCTTTCCAACAAAGCTCAAAAGAAGGAACCTTTTTATATGCATTATCCTCCCTCACCAGCACCAAATTATTCTGAGCTTTGCATTCCTGACACAACTTTACAGAAGAGTGCTTAGTTTTTTATATTAATCTTTCTTTCTCTGTCCTTGCTTCTCTACTCTAAACAAGTGCCCTGCATATTCGTACTCTTCTCTTCAAGCCATTTTCTTCCTTATAAGGATTATTTGTGTCATATCATCAGAATTTCATTCTTCACAATGTTCTATTCCTTTTGTATCATCTTTGCATAGAGAATTTCAGGTCATAAGGTCCTATAATCTTACATAAGAAATATGTTAAGACCTTACCTAATTTATTTCTGAGATTTTCATGAATTCTAAAATCTTAATTTTCAAGAAGTAGAAGTATTCCAATTTTTAAGATGGAATGGTTAAATCTTTCTTTTAATAAATCTGTAATTTCTTTTTTAAAAATAGATTTTTTTTATTGCTATCTCTTGCTAGATTTCAAAATGTATTCATCCCCTTTCCGAGAGGTATCCTATATATCAAAATCATTTTTTTTTCTTAAAAAAAAAAAAAGATATCCTCAAATGATAGAGGAGGCAGTGGGCTTCATATTAGGCAAAATGGGCATGTATGCTCAAAAGTCCTTCAATGTCATCTTATACTTTCTTTCCTCATTCTTTCTTTCTTCCCTTCCTTGTTTCACTAAATATGGCCAGATCCCACTACTAATTAGTCCAGAAGTTGGTTCCATCTGACTGAAGCCATTTTTAACTTCTTTAGACAGCCTCATTACCCTTTGTTCTCTTGGGCCCTTACCATAATAGAGTTAGAGCAGTTAACTGTTTTTCTTTAGCCTTATTGGAGTTTGGAACTCCCTAGATTAAGCAATTCACCAGCTTCAGCCTTACTACTACCAGAAATAATAAGCATCTGTCACTGTATTCGTCTTCCCTTGTACTTCCTTTTTTTTTTTTTTTAAAGTTTTTATTGAGGATAGTTTTCTTGACATTCTCGTGTTGGCGACATGTTTTAATACTTTTGCTATGCTTATATTTGTGGTACATGATTAAGCCCTTAGTGCGGCTAATTAGAGCAGCTAGAGGCTTTGCAATAATTAATAAAGGCAATATAAGTGTTATGGTGTTGTTTTTTGCTTTTTCTTTTGAATAGCGTGGTCAATAATTGCTGAATCAATACTATATTGCCCTTTACAACCTGCATACTAGATAATGAAATTAGCGAATGGTGGGATTTCTGTAGTGGATAATAAGCTAGGTTCAGCATCTGGAAACTTTGGATTCAAGTCTTGCCCCCCCTGACATAACCTGGTTACTTAATTACAAACAGGTCATTTAACTTTTCAGTGTCCTTAGGCAGATTTTTAAGAAATTCAGGTTATAGGACCTTACCCAACTTATTTCTGAGAACAGAAGTTAGAGAACATGTGCTGATATGGATTGGAAAACATGTTTCTTCTAATTTACAAAATATGCTAAATTATGCAATGAAATCACTTCAGTGTTTTTCTGGTTTCATCTTGGTATTCTACATACAACCTTTTGACTGAGACACTAAATTCACCATAACAAACACTCTTTAAGTACGGTTTACTTTCCTCCATAAATCTCTATTAAAAACATTATTTTAAAAAACTAGAATTAGAAAGGAACTAGGGTCTTTCTTTACTGGATACAAGTTTTTAGGAGAGGCTTATCTTAGCAGCAATGTACTATGAAATAAAAGATCAAATCCTATTCTATGAATCACTGTCTAGATGTAGTATATTATTTCCTGAGGAAGGGAAACAAAATCAACATTCTATAGGGAAAATACTTAATCTTGTTTTTGTCTATAAAGAAATAGAGAAAATTTTTGTTGTTCAGTTGTGTCTAATTCTTCGTGACCCTTTTTAGAGGTTTTCTTAGTAAAGATACTGGAGTAGTTTGTCATATTCTTCTCCAAATTATTAAATTTCTTTTTAATTTTGAATTTTTTTCTTTCAGAAGTAAGAATATTATCATTCATCAGTCAACAAGCATTTCATTTATTTTTGTTCAGTTGCATCTGATTCTTGGTAACTGATTTGGGGTTTTCTTATTAAAAATACTAGAGTGATTTGCCATTTCCTTTTCTAGTTCATTTTATAGATGAGAATTGAAGCAGAGTTAAGTGACTTGGCCAGGGTTGCACAACTAGTAAGTGAGGTCAAATTTGAACTCTAATCTTCCTGACTCCAGGCCTGGCACTATAGCTACTGCACCAAGTAGCTACCCCAACATTTTATTAAGCCATTATGTTCTAGGCACTGTGCTAAGCAATGAGTTTACAAATGAAGTCAAAAAACAATTCCTATCCTCAAGAAACTCATTCTTTTTATGTTAAAATCTTTTTTTTTTTTCAATCAAAGAAAATCCATCTTCTCTCCCTTTTTCCACTGAATGAATAATTAAAGTATTTATAAAGCACTTATTACATGCAAGGCACTATGGCTAAGTGCTTGGGTCAGAAATAGAATAGAAAATAGTCTCTGCTTTTAAGAAACCTATTCTAATAGGGATCACACAAGTAGAAGGTTTCAGCTGCTCTTCAGATAGAAAGGTTACATGGATCTTAGGGCCCAGTGGTGAAGTCAAGAGAAATGTTTGTTTTAAGTGTCACTTCCTCCAATAAAATCATGTCAATTTCTGACCTGTAATCATTCTATGAGTTTTATTTTGAATTTCCTGATCAGGACTCTGGGGCCTTTTCTAAGTCTGTATGAAGGAGTTTTGTTGGGGAGCTTGGCTAGACTTCCTCCATCATGATTCCCAAGAGTACACAGTCTAATTGAGAAGAAGACATTAAGAACTAAGTTACTTACAAACCAATTACTTACATGACAGAGGGAAGTTCATCTCAGAGGAAAGAGCACTAGCATCTATGGGATAGGGAACAGCAAAAGGACTCTTAAGTTAGATGGGAAATGAGGTGAAACTTGGAAGAAGCCAAAAGAACCTAAGAGACAGAGGTTAAGAAGCAGAGAATTCTTGACATGAAGCAATAACCAGGACAAAGAAAATCTGATATAAGAGGAAGGGTGTAGCTGTTGAAGGGCAGTGTAAATCAGTGTAAATGAAGGAAAGGGAAGTATCAGAAAGCTAGGGAGGTAGTAACAGCACATTTTTCACTTGATCCTAGAGGGAATTGGGAACCATTACAGTTTATTGAATGGATCAGATGTAGGCTTTAGAAAATTACTTTTGTCAGCTCTGTGAAAGTTAGATTGGAAAGGGGAGAAAACCATATAGAAATGAGGACCTCTGTATAGATGGACTCATCATTTGATGCCCTTTTGATTTCAGCCTTTGCCCTAGAGACATTGCTCTGTTGCCATGACAATAAGAGGTAATGGCAGTCCCTTAAACCCACTCCCCCCGAGTTCTCAGGTAACCCAGCCAGGGGATGCAGGGATACTGGATTGCTCTCAACAACTAGATAATGAATCTGTTTTCTAACATTCTTTTCTTTCAGGTGGCAATAGCATGTGATCCTTGTCATGCTGAGTAGGATCAGGGAAGGCTTCATGGAGGAATTGGTAAGAGGGTAGAAATTAAATATAACACCCATCTCCTATTATTTCATTCAAAAACAACTCACAAATGTTTGTCTTTTGATTTGATCCAAAGCCAGAAGATGAAAGTGAATTTGTAGAGTGGTGTCATGGAAAGAGAGCTAGATTTGGAGTCTAGGTTGCTGTTTGTTTTTCAGTCACATTTGGCTCTCTGTGACCCCATTTGGGGGTTCTTTGGAAGAGAGATTGGAGTGATTTGCTATTTTCTTCTCTAGCTCACTTTACAGGAAACTGAGGCAAATAGAGTTAAGTGACTTGCCCAGGGTTATACAGCTACTAAGTGTTTAAGGGTGGAGTTGAATTCAGGAACTTGGGTTCAAATACATAGCTCTTCTTACTAGCAGTATGATTCCAAATGAATCATTCAATTTCTCTGTGTTTTATTTTCCTCTTGGGCATTTGTACTGGATGACCTCTAAGGGTTTTTCTAGTTTTAAATCTATGCTTCTATGATGCCAGAAACTGAGAATCTAGAAGATTAAGAAAAGTAGAGAGGTCACCTAGAATGGAAAGAAAAATAAAAAGTCTAGTAACTAAAAAAAAATCAGGAGGAGGAGTGCTTTAGGGAGTCCTACTAACAATAATCTGACTGACAATCACCATGATTTCAGCAAGCACTTAAAAGAAGCTAAAAAAAAAATTAGAATCATTCTCTCCTTTCTCTTTTCCAAATTACTTGGCCTGAATCCATGGTCCTTCCTGCTACATCCTCCTACTTTCTCTTCCCAAGGCAAACTAGCTAGGATAAAAAAAAAATACCTTAAGGGGGGTGATGTCTATACATAGCATTTATGGAAACTCTATACTAATCTCCCACATAATACAACTAGTGTTTGAGGCCACATTTGAATTTTGGTCCTTCTGACTCCAGAACCTGTGCCTTATCCACTGGACCACTGGGCTGCCTCTAAATGCCAACTAATGAACACGAGTCACAGAGCATTAAGAGAAAGAATCAGGATTTTAAAATAGCTTAACGAAATAGAAAATCATGTAGAAAATGTGTGTAACCTGCAGACAGAGGGAAAGGACAGAGGTAGGTAAATCTTCACTGATCTCAAAGAACAACAACTTCAGGCCATTCTCCTCCTTCTCCCTCTACCCATGAAGGGTTAATTGAGGGGGGAGGGTCATGAGATGGGGAATGCTTATAAGAATTGTACTTAATTCTTTTCCTGTCTAATTCTTCATCCTTTTTCCCTAGTTTATTTGGCTCTTCCCCTCCCGCTCTTTCTTCTTTTTCCTTATTCTATAACTAATATGATTTCCTAAAGCCAGTTGTATTAAACTATATGTATTAAGTGCATCTTTAGAAATTGAGGTCCATTATCATTGTAGAATTGACATAGTTCCTGTCCTGCTAATTTCCACTCCTCTAGATCCATTATCATTGTAGAATTGACATAGTTCCTGTCCTACTAATTTCCACTCCTCTAGATCCAATTCTTTTTCCATAGAGAACCAAGGAGGTATATATAGCTTCTAAAAGTTCAGTGATTCCAAATTATAATCAAACCTTGGCTTTTCATAAGTCTGACAATGCTGTTGTAGAATTCCTTGAATTGGAAAAGAAGTCTGTTTTCTAAACATCTGTCCCATTTTAGCTGAATACTACTTTAGTCCTTTAACAAAGTTGCCTTGTCTATTTTTGTACTTACCCTAATTTCTCGGTCACAGATGAAGGTTATTGGTCCCACATTGGACCCCAAAATGTAATATTCTCCTCTAAAATATAATCTTCTCTGGGAGCAGTTTTCTCAGGGAACTTCTGGAAGCAGCCTAAGTTGCAGTTCAGTAATCACCACAAGTGCAGACAGGTGTTAAAGTCCAAATCCTTTATTGTCTCCTTCAAGGTCCTATCTCCTTCACTTGGGGTTCAGCTAGTTTTCTGGAGGCCTTCTGGAGTCTTGGTTTCAGTGGAGAATTGAAGAAAGTGTGCCTACCACCAAGGCGGTGTGAGATGGAATGAATGAATCTGAGTCCAAGGGCTTGTGTTCCAGCCTCCAGCCTTCTGTCTGTTTGTCTTCTCTGGCTCTGTGAATCTCTCCAAATGAATCCTGGCTGAGGCTCCCAACTTATATGCTCTACACTGAGTATAAACCAATCATTATATCACCAGGAAACCATTATTTATTGTAGGATCAAATCAATCAACAAACATACTAAATTAGACAACCATTGTCTCTATCAATTCCACTGACTTACTACCTTGTAAGAATCCTTTGTTTCAAGTTCAGAGTTCTGGCCCATAACAGATTCGGTGCTATTATTAGCCCCATTTTACACAGGCACAGAAAAATTAACCGACTCTCCCAGAGTTACATAATTATTATTTGCAGCAGGATTCAAACTCAGGTCTTGGCTCTAAGGGTGGTACTCTATCCACTATTTGATTTCAAATATGAGACCCCATATTCACCAGCTTATTAGAAAAAAAAAGCTCACACTTTTTTATAGTTCAATGTTGGCAAAGAGTCAGAGTGAGAGGACAGGGTTCGAGAAGACTTAAAACCCTATGTCCAAAATGTCACAAGGGCTTCCACTGGGCCTCAGAATGTAGATTGAACCAGGAAAATGAGAGGTGGGGCCCAGCTCCAAGATATCAATCAAAAGACAGGTGGGGCATGATGGAAGACAAGCTTACACCTTTAGAAATTGAGGACTCTGATGTGATCAATCATGGCAGAAAGGGGTTACCTGATCAATCAGCCAAAAAGCAATCAGATAGCAGAAAGGGAGTACAATTGGGGAGAATACAGGCTTTTTAAAAACCAACAGAAAGGCAGTGTCTAGTGTGAGAAGCTCCAATGTAATTGCCATATGATGAGGAAAGATTTAGAAAGTGGTGAATAGAAGGGACTTGACAGGTTAACTGCTTGGGAGAGAGAGTTTGTTTGCATTTCTACAGATGGAGAAGGAATCAGATGGATGCCAACGAGTTGTATTTGCCTTGTCCATTGGAGACAGACAGAAAAAAGAGAAAAACCTCGAAACAAAGGAGAAGACCTAAGAAACATCTGACACTGAAAGAGCATGGCTGATAATGAGACTGTTACAGAACTTCAAAACCAGCAGGAATCATTGGATTTCCTGAGATGAAAAATTGTTGATAAGACTGTTGCAGAATTTCAAAATTTTCAGGAATAATTGGATTCTCTGAAACATAATAAGACTGTTGCAAAATTTCAAAACCAGCAGGAATCATTGGATTCCTGACACATGAAGTAATGGACATTAGATTCTTTGTGGACTATTTCTAGGACTTATGGACATGTATAATTCTTCATGTTGATTCATGTTATTTGTTACATCACTACTAGCCTGTGTTATATTGCTATGTGCTTATTTATGTAATTATGTGTAATACCTTGCATATTGATGGATTTATGTATACCTGTTTCAAAGTGAAACCCTTCAGAAACCCACTAATCTGATTTCATTTCCCATTTCCTTTGGTGTTTTCATCTCCCTTCCTGAGACGTCAGGGAGGATGTGATCACCTCCTTTTATGGCGTTTTCACCCCTTTTTTAAGCAGTCAGGGAACATGTAATCACCTCCTTTTTTTGAGTTCTCACCTTCTTGAGAAGTCAGGAAGGTCATGAGCACCTTATATTCTAAAAGAAAGTGGGAGATGTTATGAGCCAGAACTCTGAACTTGAAACAAAGGATTCTTACAAGGTAGTAAGTCAGTGGAATTGATAGAGACAATGGTTGTCTAATTTAGTATGTTTGTTGATTGATTTGATCCTACAATAAATAATGGTTTCCTGGTGATATAATGATTGGTTTATACTCAGTATAGAGCATATAAGTTGGGAGCCTCAGCCAGGATTCATTTGGAGAGATTCACAGAGCCAGAGAAGACAAACAGACAGAAGGCTGGAGGCTGGAACACAAGCCCTTGGACTCAGATTCATTCATTCCATCTCACACCGCCTTGGTGGTAGGCACACTTTCTTCAATTCTCCACTGAAACCAAGACTCCAGAAGGCCTCCAGAAAACTAGCTGAACCCCAAGTGAAGGAGATAGGACCTTGAAGGAGACAATAAAGGATTTGGACTTTAACACCTGTCTGCACTTGTGGTGATTACTGAACTGCAACTTAGGCTGCTTCCAGAAGCCCCCCAAGAAACCTGCTCCCAGAGAAGATATTACACCTATCCTATAGGGCTGTTGTTTGGATAAAATGGGACTATATATGCATCAATATGTGTGCACATATGTGGGTATACACATATACATAGGCATAATACATATATCTGACTTTGTAAATCTTATAAAGACTAGCATGTTATTATGGGGGAGTTAGGTGAGGCACAGTGGGTAGATTTAATTTGATCCCAGGTTTTTAATATTTTCTTTTCTCCTTTGTGGTTTCCTACCCCTGCCTTAGGTACCTTTTTGGTTACTTTAAACTTTCAACACATTTAATGAGAGCAATTTTTGGCTTTCCTTAGGATGTTAATGAATTTCTTAACCCATCAAGATTTGTCCTTCCTTTCTTTTAGATGTGATCAATTCATTCCCAAGGAGGTAAGATCAATTCTGAAGTTTTAGTTTGCTTAGGAAGAGGCTAGCCTTCTATCTAATTTAATTCAATTCAACTTAATGCACAATTAAGCACCCTACAAATTACAAATCACTGCTCTAAATGCTAAGTGAAAAGACTGAAGCCATAATTCCATGAGGGCATCAGGAGAATAGCAGGATGGAGAGTTGTCGTCTTTTTGGAACAGGGGAGCAATGTTATATGGATACTCTAAAGAGTCACCTAGTCTTTTATTTGCTGCACACCTGGGAATATGACAAGTATTCAAGTCACAAGGGCTTACCCACATCCTCTCCCAGCCCTGATCTTCACTTTCTGGATGTCAACTTTCTGCCTCAATTATTATCTCAGTCTAGAATGTCCCTTAGTAACTTACTGCTTTCTTGCCATAGAACATACAACTGTTCCTGTGGCTTTCCCACTTTACAATATTATTTGCCATTTTCCCCATTGCTAAGTTTTCCTTGGAGCCTCCATTTTGTAGAGGGGTTCAGATCAGCCAAACTTTATTCCCATCTTGGCATTGCTTCCAACTTCTGGACTTTGAATCTACCTTCAAGAAACTCAGTGAGCTCGGGCACACACACACACACACACACACACACACACACACACACACACACACACACACCCTTTTCCTTTTTTAGCTTCCTTTTATGTATTATCATCTCCCATTCCAGAGTAAAACTCTTCAGGGCAATGTCTTTCTTTTTGCTTATATGCTTAGTGTTAAGCACAGTGCCTGACACATAGTAAAGACGAAATGCTTGCTGCCCAGCTGCTAAAACAAAACAAAACAAAAAATAAATCCAAGAATGAAAAATTATTCAAAATAAAAATGTGAAGATAGCTTCCCTAGAAATCCCATACTTTTAAGAGCCTCATCTACAATGTCCTAAAGGTTAGATTCAATTATTCCTTGTGATTATTTTGAGTGTGCCAAATAATTGCAAATTTCTTAGAAGAACAATGTGAACAAGAGATTTTTCCATCTGCACAAAGGATAAAATAAGAGGAAGCAAGTCTAAATGTAAAATTTCTTTCATCTGCCAAATAACCACTGAGATCAGAAATTTTTTCCTAACATTTTTCATGCCAGAAGACAAATTATTCCTTATGGTAAGATAAATGAATCAAGGAGCTCAAAAATAAAGGCCAAAGGACATCAGCTCTCTGACTGCACCTGTGGTTAGAGGAAGCAGGCTTGCTAATAAGAAATAGAAAAAGATTTCTCTTTGATTTATCCACAAATCTGTGGAGAGGATGCCTTGGTAAAAGAAAGAAGTTCCTGCCCTTTACCCCAGACCACTGCAAAACACTGTCAGTGGGACTGCCTGCCACAAATCGCTCCCAGCTCTAGTCCATGAAACCCATCTTCCTAAAGCACAGATCTGACCACGTTCCTTATCTATTAAGTATTTCCTGGTCTCCATTTATCTTCAGGATTACATTTAAATCCTGTTTGGTTTTGGAAGACCTTCCCAATCTGATTTCTTACCTTGGGAACCAATGGCCCTCTCCTCTTTGGGGTTCTTTGCATCTCCTAACTCCAGACATTTCTCCTGACTTCTCCTCAGGCCTGAAATTCTCTCCTTTTTAAAACTGCTCTAAGTTCCCTGATTTCCATCAAGTCCCAGATCATGTTTCATTTCTCCAAGAAGTCTTCCCCTATTTCTCTTCCCCCCCCCCCCGCTGGGGTTAAATGACTTGCCCAGGGTCACACAGCTAGGTAGTGTTAAGTGTCTGAGACCAGATTTGAACTCGGGGCCTCCTAAATTCAGGGCTGGTGCTGTATCCACTGTGGCACCTAGCTGCCCCCCCCCCCCATTTCTCTTAATGTTAGTGCCTTTCCTCTGAGATTTTCTCCATTTTTTTCTCTATAAATCTTGTTTGTACATAGTCGTTTGGTTGTTCTTTCCCTGAGAGGAGGGAGTGTTTTTTTGTGTTTTTTTTTTGTTTTGTTTTTTGTTTTTTTTGCCTTTCTACAATGCTTAGTGAAGTGCCTGGCACATAGTAAGTCCTTTAAAAGTGCTTTCCAATTGGATTTGAGCCTACTGAAATGATGGCAGAGGCTTTCTTGAATAAGGAAATCCAGTGAGAGGAAGAATGGAGAATAACATAAAGGGGACATAAAGAGAGTGAAGATAGGAAGACCTGAGTTTAAATCTGGCCTCAGACACTTAACACTTCCTTGCTGTGTGACTCTGGGCAAGTCACTTGACCCAATTGCCTCAGGAGAGGGAGAGAGGGAGAGAGGGAGGGAGGGAGGAAGGGAGGGAGGGAGGGAGGGAGAGAGAGAGAGAGAGAGAGAGAGAGAGAGAGAGAGAGAGAGAGAGAGAGAGAGAGAGAGAGAGAGAGAGAGAGAGAGAGAGAGAGAGATTGATTTAAGGAGGAAAGAAGAATAATTAGAGAAATTATGTTATAAAAACAAGAATTTTGAGGAACCAAAGTCCATCTTCAATGGCATCATAATTGTAACTGATCTTTATGAACTCCAAATTATTTTTCCCATTTTTCCCCCAAGTAGATTTGTCTTCATGGTGATGGACCACTCTGAACCCAGCTAGAATAGTCCCTGAATAAAAGTAATACAATATGAGGACAACAGGAATTGTACTGAAAGCCCTTCATTGACTCCTCACCATCCCTTCCCTACATTCCCAATCTCACATTTGTAGCTTCACATCTCTCAACACCTTCTCTCCATTCAATTCACTTGGCCACCATCTTAATTTAAGCCCTCATCACCCTGTGACTTGATTGTCATTAGTCTCACTGCCTTGATTCTCCACTTAACTTATCCTCATTGCTGTGGCCAAATTAATTTTCCTTAAGTGCAGCTCTGATCATTCGATTCCCCAGCTTTAGGAGCTTCTTATTACTTCTAAGATTAAAAAATCAACTCACTTTAGCTTTTAAACTCTTATACAACCTGGCTCCAACCCATCTTCCTAGCCTCAATAAACATTATTCTCTCTTGCATGTGGCAATTCAGTCCAATTAGCCTCCCCTCTGTTCTTCACACAACAGCCCATGTCTGATCTCTGTGCTTTCAACAAGCTGTCCTACATGCCTGGAATGCCCTTTCTCCTTGGCTGGACTATATATATTTCTTCTTTCCTGATTCTCTCCTAGTCCTAGTGCCATTCCAAACCATCTTGTATTGAACTATTTTGAACATATTTATATTTATTTGCTTTATGTTGTAAATATATATGTGTGCACTTTGCAATTCCCTGTTACATTTTAATAGCTGATACTTTCAGTGTTATTTATTTTGTTATTAATACTGTACAACATAAAATAAACATCAGTAGCATAGCACTAATTGCTATGAGATAGACAAATAATAAAATACAATTTTGAGGCTTTTAAAAATATGTATATATACACACATATCCACATATATATGTATTTGTATATACACAGCTTACATAAATTTTATATATACATATATGTATATGTGTATATAACATATAAATACATATATACATACATTATTTTTGTCTCTTCTTGTTGTCTTCATAAACAGGGATTATTTTGTATTTGTTGTCCTGAATCACCTGTGCCTAGCACAGTACAAGGTAGATTGCTTAATATATACTTATTTATTGATGATAGAGATCACCAGAGCCTATACTCAACTTGGTGGTGCTGTGGATAGAGTGCTGAGCCTGAGTCATAAAAACTTGAGTACAAATTCATATTCAGGCACTTACTGACTGTGTGACCCTAGGCAAGTCATTTTACCTCTGCCTGCCTCAGTTTTCTCAACTATAAAGTGGAGATGATAATAATAACACTAACCTCTCAGGCTTTTTGCAAAGATTAAATGAGATAATATTTCTAAATCCTTAGAAAATAGCTGGCACATAGTATGCACTTGTAAATGTCTAGTTCCTTCTTTATTTCTGTATTTCACTGGTATAGTCCACCATCTTTTTATTTTTATTTTTATTTTCATAGCTTTTTATTTACAAAACATATGAATAGGTAATTTTTCAACATTGACCCTTGCAAAACCTTCTGTTCCAAAATTTCCCCTCCTTCCTCTATTCCTTCTCCTTTCTCTAAAGAAAGAAAAACCAAGCAAGCAAACAACCACCACAAAAAAGTGAATATTCTATGCTTTCATCCACATTCAGTCTCCCTAGTTCTCTCTCAGGATATGAATGGCTCCATCACAAGTCTATTGGAATTACCTTGAATCACTTCAATGTTGAAAATATCCAAGTTCATCACAGCTGATCATCACATAATCCTGTTACAATTCACATTCTCTTGGTTCCATTCACTTCACTTAGCATCAGATCATGTAAGTCTTTTCAGGCTTTTCTGAATTCAGCCTGCTCATCATTTCTTATAGAGCAGTAATATTCCATTACATTAATATACTATAATTAATTCAGCCAGTCCCCAACAGGTGGACATCTACTTAATTTCTAGTTCCTTGACACTACAAAAAGGGCTTCTACAAAGATTTTTGTACATGTGTGTCCTTTCCCTTTCTTATGATTTTTTTGGGATGCAGATTCAGTAAAGACACTGATATTGAAGGGTTTGTACAGTTTTATAGCCCTTTTGGGCACAGTTCCAAATAAAGAAATAAATTTCTACACTAACCATGTCCAAAAGCATTCTACCTTCTTCATCTCAAGCCTATAAAGAAGTGGGTAATAGCCTTCATCATCAGTCTTGGCAGAGGTGTTTTAAAGCACCGATATCTAATGGATTCCTAAGAGTTTATAAGTTAAATGTTTTTTCAAATTAGATTTGGGGATTGAACATTGATAACAATATATCTGTAAATGGATGCCTTATCTGAATATAACTTAGTGTACTATTATAATTGGACATTATAGAGTTTTTTTAAAGTATTTTTTTTTTACTTTTGAGATATTAAAAGAATCAAAGGAAGGACCTCAATTTTTTTGGGCTGGATTCTGTATGAAGGACTAATGGAAAGATATGGAAGAGTAGTGTGTGCTACAGCACTCTGTGAACTTTCTGAAGTCTCGAGGATAAAGAATACTAATTACATGGTAGTAAGGTGACAGTTATCTCCCTGACAACTTCTAAGTTTTCTACCTTCTTAAATTTCCATGGGTTATGGACTTTAGGACTCTATTGTTGATAGGATAGCTTATGGAGAATGACAATAACTGTAATTGCTTAGTTTGGAATTAAAATACACATAAATAATGCTATTAATAAAAAGTGGAATTACTGGCATATAACTTAGTTGTGGAATATGACAGATTGTAAAGAACTTAAATATTGTTTCATGGTTTAGGTTTTGGGTTTTTGTTTTTTGGTAATTAAAAAAAAAAGAGAAATCTGTGATGAATATAGGAAGTTCCTGGTGAGGAACTCCCTCTGTTAATGAAGACCAGTATCTTCTCCGCAGGTTATAGTCTTAGCTGTTTTGGACACTGAGAAATTAAGTGACTCATTTGTCTACCATCACAGCCCCAAGGATTGATCTTTCCCCAGTATATAGTATTTTTATAGAATCTCTTATGTTGTTTTTTATGAAGGAATAGTTTTGAAGGCATAGTGTGTGTGTGTGTGTGTGTGTGTGTGTGTGCACGCGCATGTGTGTGTTATCTTAATATGTGAAGCTAGCTCACAGGTATATGATTTGAAATGTGATTTGAGATCTGCTCTATTCACCAAGAGTAATACAGGATTGTATCTATACCATCAGCACATTAGCTGGGGGAATGAGGGGGGAGAGTGGAGACAAGATGGGACTGCTTAGGCGCTCTCCTACAGTTTTCAAGAGGGCGATCTAGCAAAAATTATATCTAATTACCAATCCTCAATTATTTCTGGTCTAGTAATATGATTTGGTGTTCAAAAGGAAAGTTACTTACCTGAATGCTTTTAAAAAGGAAGGGTAGCTCTTAGCTTATACTTGCTAGACTTATTACACTAAACACTAGTTATGCAAAAGACTATCACAAATAGTTAACAGTAAATTGACCCAAGAAAAATAGGAAATAGAAATAGCAGTTCTTCAGGTTAGAATATACAAGGAGATTTGGAATATACAAGGAGGTTTTTCACCTGGGAATAAGGTAGGATTTCAGTCAATTAAGGTGAGAGAACAATCTTATAGAGAGGAGGTCCTCTCTTATCAGTCTCAGTCTCTAGAATATAGGCCCTAGAGATCAAGAACTTGATGGGATCATTTCCATTTTCTGTATAAACCTTGGAGAGTTAGAATGTATCATTTAAAATCTTTCTCTTTTCAAAATGGTCTTCCAAAAAGTCCTTTTTCATATCTCTCTAGATGAATGTCTAGAATGTCTGGAACCAACTGCAGTAAATCTCTTGGGGCAGACATAAGTGGCTTGGCATTCTCTTTGCCAATAAAGAACCAGTCATGTCTTCCTCTACATACATAGCATATAGCATAGGACTGCTCATCAACAAAAACCTTGAGCTAGGGTAGAAGCCAGGTGATAATAATAATTAGGGGGTTGGGCAAAATGTAAGACTTTAACAAATCTTTTTTTTTAAATAGTTTTTATTTACCAGATATATGCATGGGTAATTTTACAACATTGACAATTGCCAAACCTTTGTTCTAATTTTTCCCCTCCTTCCTCCCCCCCAACCCAGATGGCAGGTTGACCAATACATGTTTAACAAATCTTTTAAAAGCAATAAAATAACAAAGATTTGTTAAATGTTTATTAAGTTTCAAGCATCATGTCAGGTACGGAAAATACAAATAAACCAAAAAGCGAAACAGTTCTTGCCCCTCAAGAAGTTTATATTCTAGCAGAAAGAAACAAAAGATCCAAATGGAACTGAAAAGTGAGTGGAGAAACATTGTGTCAGGAGGTATGGTGTTAGTAAATCAGAAGCAGAGCCAGGAGAAGAATGAAAGTTGGCCAGACAGTCTAATTTTAAAGTATGGAGACATAAGGAAGAACTCACCAATGGGAGAAGGAAGCTAACATAGTAAATGAGTATTCCTGGGAAGGAAGGTTACAAAGAAAGATGAATGTGTCTACCGAAGGAGGTCCCAAGGGCTGAGGGAAGTTCTAGGTACAGTTCCTGAGGCATAGTGGCAACATCCAGAAAGTTAGGTGAAGTTTTAAAAATGGACAGAATCTTTTTTTTTTTTTTTTTTTTTTTTAGTAATAGCTTTTTTATTTTTCAAAATACATGCAAAATAGTTTTCAACATTCACCCATCCAAAACCTTGTGTCCCATTTTTTTTTCCTCTCTCCCTCTCTATCTCACCCTTCCCCAGACAGCAAGTAATCCAATACAGGTCAAACATGTGCAATTCTTCTATACATATTTTCACAATTATCATGCTGCACAAGAAAAATCAGATCAAAAAGGAAAAAATGAGAGAGAAAAAAAAAGAAGCAAGCAAATAACAACAAAAAAGATGAAAATACTATGTTGTGATCCACACTCAGTCCCCTTAGTTCTCTCTCTGGGTGCATATGGTTCTGTCTATCACAAGTCTATTGGAACTGGCCTGAATCACCTCATTGTTGAAAAGAGTCAAAAGACAGAATCTTTAAGATCACCATACTTACCTATGCATATATAATTCTGTGTGTGTGTGTGTGTGTGTGTGTGTGTGTGTGTGTGTGTGTGTGAAGTGTGTGAATATAGTGTCTACTATGTACCAGGTACTGTGCTAAGCTGTAGAGCTTTGTTTAGTCACTTGCTTCTAAACTAGCACATTTTTAAACCATCCAGAACACAGTTGCTGCTACTATTTTTAAAAAGTATTTTTCAAAGAGCAGAAGTGAAAAGGGTATGGGTCTTCATTTGTGTTACAGTTGTCTTAAGAAGGTAGTGCCACATTCACTTAAATATGACCATTAAAGATGACAGAGGATTGTATTAAGGGCTAAATATTATTTAAAAGTCTTTACTGACATCCACTAAGACTAAAAGTTTAGTCTTATAGGAATTTTAAGAATTATAATGAAATCAAATGCCACTTTGAAAAGCATAGAATTTCACAGCAATCCAACATTTAGAAGTTTAGTTTCCATCTCTATTTCTAATTCCAAAAATTGTCCATGCACCTATTTTTATTTTTAATTTACTAGGTAAGTAGTTTTTAAAGTTTAGTCTCTGGTCTAACCAAACAGGCTCTATGCTCTTGCAGCAGTCTATATGCTCATTTCTGCAATAAATTAATAGCTGTTTTCTCCTATGCACCCAATTAATATGTCATCAAAAGCAGAGTATCACTTCCCACTAATTATGGTGGTATAGCATTTTGTGTGTGTGTGTGTGTGTGTGTGTGTGTGTGTGTGTGTGTGTGCGCGTGCACACACACACACATTGGTTTGTGATCTGTGAATACTTTTATTTCTCCAAAGTGTTTTATTGACCACAAATATTTGAGAATCCTTGCATTAGATTAATAACTTTCTTCCAAAACCTTGAAAACTCAAAATATCTTTAAAAGGCTTAATAAGTGAGGGACTGAAGCTTAATAGGCAGAGTTCATCTCTGTTGAGTCTGAAACCTCCAGGATTATAAATAGTTCTGAATTCTATTCTGGGAATATTATATATAGCATTACTATCATATCATTTATATTCTAATTCTATCCTAATGATGTCGTGATCCCAGATCTGCCTTCTCACGTACCTTTTCCATTTATAGAGCAGACAAAATATTTAATAACTTTTCCTCTCAGCACTCTCAAATTCTTGTTCTTACTACAATTTCTTCATTTTTGAACAATAGAAATGATAACATGATAAAATAATGTATAGAAAACACAACATAATTCAAAGCACTATTCAAATATCATCTATTTATTATTAAGAGTAGGATTTCTTATCTGAACCTTGTATCTTTCCACTATTTGCTAGAATAATATTCTACCCATATTAAACACTTACTAGTTGCTTTTTGATAAAGATTATCGCTCAGACTAGTTCATTTTGGGGTGGATTAAATGATGCATTGGAAATGGAAATGATCAAGTAGGGAGACTAATATATAGTTCTTTTTTTTTTTTTAAATTGATAAGCACCAGTCTCAAAGGATATTTTTTACTGAAATGCTTATTGAATGTTTTACTGTAAATGAGGTGAGTATTTTCCTATTTTAAGAAATTCCCACTGATGCAAGACTAAGTGACTACAGATAATAGTGATTATTACCACTAAGCAAGAAATCAGAGGATGCTGCTCTTTGTTGTAAACTGGTTGTTTGAACTCATTTTTAGCAGTTCTCAAACATTTTGGTCTTCAGACCTTTTTACACTCTTAAAAATTAATAAAGACACACTCCTTCAGATAATTACGTGTTATAGTTATCACTATTTACCATGTTAGACTTTAAAACATCTAATTATTATTATAAAAATAGTTTTGAATTTGTAGATTCCCAGAAAACGTCTTGTGGATCCTCAGACCAGATTTTCAGAACCACTGCCTTGGTAATTGTGAAAGAAAGAATAATAATGTACTTCTATCTCCCCATTTTATGGGTGGGAAGCATATCAAATTCATTGGTGTATTTAAAATTGCATGGGCCATAGTTATGGATATTCTGCTGGCATAAACTCAGCATAAATTTAGACAGACTTTGCTTTTGGAACTACTGAATATGCCCCCCCCCCCATTCATCTAAGTGTAGTAAGGGTTGATTTTACCTTTAGATAGATAAATCAAACTGAATTTTTTTGGGGGGGCTGAGGTAATTGGGGTTAAGAGACTTGCCCAGGGTCACACAGCTAGGAAGTATTAAGTGTCTGAGGCTGGAATCCATCAGATCCTTCTGACTTAAGGCCCATGCTCTATCCATTGTGCCATCTAGCTGCTCTGTGAAATATTTTTGATACTGAATGTCAAGAAAGTGTTTCCTGAAACAAGCATTTGCTTTTCTCAAACTATCTTAAGTTATAAAAGCCACAGTGTTCTAAGCTATCACTTTTGTATAATTTTAAAGAATGAGAAACTAAGATAAGTAAATTTCAATACCTAGGGAAATTCTAGTTCTTAGATGATACTAACTCATATAATATTCAGAATGACAAGAGGACACACATTACAATTGCAGATTTCATTTATGACTTAGAAAAACTAAGAAAACTTAGAAAAAAGAAAAAAAAAGATGGATGGAAACATTCACAAATCCTTCAGTAGTTTTCTACTGTAGGATTTGTGAATGTTTCCATCCATCCTTTTTTTTTTTTTCTCTGTAAAGTAAAAAGATTAGGCTAACTCTGTGCACATTGGTGTTTACATCATGAATAATGAAATCTTCTAATGCATTCTGTTTAAAATACACAGGCTAGAAAAAACTCAAAGTTGGAGCACATTTATTAGATAGTTCACTTGGACTGTCTAGAAGAAAGAGAGGGAAAGAAGATTGGAGAAAAAAGGAAAAGGGAAGAAAAGAGAAAAACAAGAGTGCAATTCACATAAATTATCAGCATTCCTATGTTACAGATAAAATCCTGCAGGAAGAGCTAATAAATAATGCCCCATTTAAAATAACTCTAAGCAGTTTAAAACACCTAAAAGTACAACTACCAAAACAAAACCAGAAACTATATGAACAAAATTATAAAATAAATCTTTTTATACAAGTAAAATGAAACTTGAACAACTGAGAAAAAGTTCATTGTTCATGGGTAGACAGGATCAATATAATATAATAAAAATGACAAGTTTGATAAATAGTCAAAGGATATGAACAATTTCAGATGAAGAAATTGAAACCATCTTTAGTCATATGAAAAGATGCTTTAAGTCATTATTGATCAGCAAATTAAGACAACTCTAAGATACCACTACACACCTCTCAAATTGGCCAAGATGACAGGAAAAGATAATGAAGAATATTCGAGGGGATGTGGAAAAACTGGGACACATTCATTGTTGGTGGAATTTTGAATGGATCCAACCATTCTGGAGAGCAATTTGGAACTATGCCCAAAGAGTTGTCAAACTGGAATACCCTTTGATCCAACAATTTCTATTGTGCTTATATCCCAAAGAGATATTAAAGGAGGGAAAGGGACTTACATGTGCAAAACTGTTTGTGGTAGTCCTTTTTGTAGTGGCAAGAAACTGGAAACTGAATGGATGCCCATCAGTTGGAAAGTGGTTGAATAAGTTGTGGTATATGAATGTTATGGAATATTATTGTTTTGTAAGAAACTATCAGTAGGATGATTTCAGAAAGGCCTGGAGAGACTTACATGATCTGATGCTGAGTGAAATGAGCAGAACCAGGAGATCATTGTATATGGCAACAACAAGATTATATGATGATCAATTCTGATGGACATGATTCTCTTCAACAATGAGATGAATCTGACCAGCTCTAATGATCTTGTGATGAAGAGAGCCATGTACACCCAGAGAGGTTCCACAACATAGCATTTTCACTCTTCTTGTTATTTGCTTACATTTTATTTTCTTTCTCCTTTTTTCCCAGTTTGATTTGATTTTTCTTGTATAGCAAGATAATTGTATAACTACGTATGCATAAATTGGATTTAACATTTATTTCTACCATGTTTAACATATATTGGACTACTTGCCATTTAGGGGAGAGAAAGGGGAGGGGAAATTAGAACACAAAGTTTTGCAAGGATTAATATTTTTTTTCCTGAGGCAATTGGGATTAAGTGACTTGTCAAGGGTCACACAACTAGGAAGTGTTAAGTGTCTGAGATCAAATTTGAACTCAGGTTCTCCTGATTTCAGGGCTGGTGCTCTATCCACTGTACCACCAAGCTGCCCCTTGCAAAGGTTAATATTGAAGAATTATACATGCATGTTTTAAAAAATAAAAAGCTTTTAAAATTACAATTTTACCTTAACTAATTTATATATGTAATCCCAATTAAATTACCAAAAAAAAATTTTATTGAGTTAGAAAGAGAAAGTTCATTTGGAAGAACAAAAGATAAAGACTAAAGGAACTAATGAAAAGAAGGAAATTTGACAGTACTAGACCTTAAACTATATCCTAAGGAAGTAATTATTAAAACTGTCTGATACTGCCTAAGAAATAGAAAGGAAGATCAGGGGAACAAAGTAGACATATAATTTATTGCTATAATAACTTATTGTTTGACAATTGTAAACACAATTGTAAAATTTTGGTAAAAAAATGTTGGGAAAGCTAGAAAGCAGTCTGGAAGAAATTGGGCATAGACCAATATCTTATACTATATACAATTTCTTCCATTCTGCTTTTTTTGGCCAAAATGGAGCTATGATCTAGATATAGGCATACCTGCATCTAGATTTACAAGAAAATTTGGAGAAGATGGAACATAATACCTATCACATGTATGGATAGGCAAATGATTTAAGAATAAATAATAGAAAGCAAGATGTGGTACAAAATGAATAATTTGATTAAATTAAAATAACAAGATTTTGCATAAATAAAACAAACATTGCCAAGATCAGAAAGAAGACAGAAAATTAGGGGAAATTTTTTATAGTTTCTCAGATAAAGGTCTCATATCTTAGATGCATAAAAACTTGGTCAAATCTACAGGACTATGCATCATTCCCCAATTGATTAATGGTCACAGGATATGAACAGGCAGTTTTCTAACGAAGGAATAAAAACAATTTATAATCATGAAAAAAATGAAATAAAATTTGTTTATTCCCACATTATGCTCAGATAATTTTATCATTTTTTGAATTAAATAGTATTTTATTTCTTCCCTCAGGTACATATTAAGAAAATTTTTAGCATTTATTTTTACAAGATTTTGAGTTCCAAATTTTTCTTCCTCCCTCTTCCCTTCCAAAGATGGCAGGCAATTTGAAATAGTTTACATGTGTGCTATCGTATAAAGCATATTTTCCTATTAGTCTCAGTTGTGAAAGAAACAGACAAAAAGGGAGAAAGACCAGAAAGAATAAGGTAAGTGAAAAAAGATGCTTTGATTGATATTCAGACTCCACCATGAGTTCTTTATCCAGATATGGATAGCATTTTCCTTTGTGATTCTTTGTATTTTTCTTGGATCATTGTGTTGCTAAGAAGAGCTGTGTCATTCATAGTTGATCATCACACAATGTTGCTGATTCTGTGTACTATGTTTTTGTGGTTCTGCTCATTTCATTTTGCATCATGTCCAGGTTTTTTCTGAAATCTGCCTGTTCATCATTTCTTACTGAACAATAGTATTCCATTACATTCATATACCATAGCTTGTTCAGCCATTTCTCAACTGATGATCATTTTCCCAATTTCCAATTTTTTACCATCATGAAAAGGACACTTATGAATAGTTTACACATATGGGTCCTTTCCCACTTTTTTATAATCCTTCTAGGATACAGACTTGGTTGTATTGTTTGGATCCAAAGGTATGCCCAATTTGTTACCCTTTGGGCATAAATTGCTCTTGAGAATGGTTGGATCAAATCACAATTCCATCAATAGGGAATAGTATCCTGATTTTCCCATATCGTTTCCAATATTTATCACTCCCACCATATAACTATAGGTAGCTTTGATTTCTTTATATGCAAACTGCCTATTCTTATCCTTTGACTATATCTATTGGGAAATGGCTTATATTATTATAAATCTGACTCATTGAACAATGAGATCTTTATCAGAGACACTTGCTATAAAGATTGTTTCCCAGCTTTCTGCTTTTTTTCTAATCTTGGTTACATTGATTTTGTTTGCACAAAAGCTTTGTTAATATAATCAAAATTATCTGTTTTGCATTTTGTCATGCTATCTCTTGTTTGGTCATGAATTCTTCCCCTCTCTGTCGATCTGATTATTTCTTGCTCTTCTAATTTGATTATGATGTTACGCTTTATGTCATGTACCCATTTTGAACTTTATCTTGGTACACAATGTGAGATGTTGGTTCTGGTTTGTGTCTTGTTTTCCAATTTTCTTAGGAGTTTATGTCAAATATGAGTTACTATGATTATTTATTGTGCTACACATACCTGTAGAAGGTCACAGTCAGTGGGGAAACTCTGGGTAAGATATAAGATCCTTCAACTCAGAGAGAACCTGCTAACAATGTCTGGTTTGGCTCCCCATTTCCCCCAAGGGCTCTCAGCCTTCCTGAGAAGTCAGGAGTTGGTAACAACTGGTACTGAGATTGAAGCAGAGTGATAGCAGGTGGAAGAGTGAGAGCAGGTGGCAAACTCTGTACAATAGCAAGTTGTTTATGTGGTCCCACGTGCATAGTGTTGTTTTTGTTACATTAATAAAAAGGGGAAAGTCCTTGAAATAAATGGACTCCATTTTTCCACCATCCTTGGGAGTCCTGCCTCTTCACTTCTCCACTAGGAAGGAATATTTTAATCACCCCAACTTGGGGGCTCTAGAAAGCAGGACACACAACACATATCAAATCTGTTCTACTGATCCACCACTTTCTTAGCTATTACCAGACAGTTTTGATATTTTCTGCGTTATCATATAGTTTGAGATCTGGTATTTTTAGGCCACCCTCTTTTGTATTTATTTTTCATTAATTCCCTAAACCTTTTGTTCTTTGAAATGAATTTTGTTCTTTTCTAGCTCTATCAGATAATGTTTTTGGTCATTTGATTGATGTGGCATTGAATAGGTAGATTAAACAGGATTGTATTTTTATTATATTGGCTTGGCTTATCTATCAACAACTGATATTTCTCTAATTGTTTAGATCTTTTTGTCTAAATTGTTGATTACAGAAATGTAAATTAAAATAACTTTGAGATATCATTTTACACCTATCATACTGGCTAAAATGATTGAAAATGAAAACAACAAATGTTGAAGGGGATGTGAAAAAATTGGAATGCTCATTTACTGTAAGTGGAACCACAAACTGATTCAACCATTTTGGAAAGCTGGAATTAGGGTCAAAGAGTTAGTTATTAAGCTGTCTATATCTTTTGACCCAGCAATTTCACTAATAGGTCTGCTTCCAAAGATGATTAGGGAAAAAGTAAGACTCTCTATGTTCTAAAATATTTATAGCAACTCTTTCTGTTGGCAAAGAATTAGAAAGTGAGGGATGCCCATCAATTGTGGAATGGCTGAACAGTTGTGATATATGATCAAGTTGGAATACTCCTGTGCTATAAGAAATGATAAGGTTGATGGCCTTAGAAAAACATAGATTCGTGAGATGAACAGAACCAAGAGAATATTGTATAAAGTGACTGCAATATTGTTTTAGGAAAAACTTTGAGCAACTAATTCGTTTCCAAATACCCAAATTAAATATAAAGGACCTATGAAAGAAGATTGCATGTGCATTTAGAGAAAGAACCAAGAACCATCAAATGATTTTACGCACACACACACACACACACACACACACAAATAGGTACATACCTAAATTATATACGTACATATATACACACATATACATTTGTATCTAACTGTAACCATTCTGGTGACATGAGGAGGAGGAAAGAAAAGGAAAGTTACACAGTAACTTTACCATATATTTAAAAGGACTAGTAAGTTGTACATAATAGATTTCCAGTTTCATGTGCACTTTTTTCCTTCCTATTCTATGTTATGGAAATGTTTGTATTTTGTTCTGAATTTAAGAAATAAAACAATGTGGTTTTTTTTTAATAGTTTTTATTTACCAGGTATAGGCATGGATAATTTTACAACATTGACAATTGCCAAACCTTTTGTTCTAATTTTTCCCCTCCTTTCCCGCCCCCCCCATGGCAGGTTAACCAATACATGTTAAATATGTTAAAGTATAAATTAAATACAATATATGTATACATGTCCAAACAGTTGTTTTGCTGTACAAAAAGAATCGGACTTTGAAATAGTGTACAACCAGCCGCGAAGGAAATCCAAAATGCAGGTGGACAAAACCAGAGGAATTAGGAATTCTACTTAGTAGTTCATAGTCATCTCCCAGTAAAACACTGTTTAAAAGGAATTTCTCTTTCTTACTCTAGGTTCTTCTTTCAAAGTTTTTTCCCCGAGGCTTTCTTCTCCCTTCACTAGTTTTATCAGTTGCTTATGAATACTCAGTTGGTAATTTAAGAAGGCTGCTAAGCTGCCACTAATCCTTGCTCCCCAGGGCTTGCTGACTGCAGTGTTTATCCGACCGACGGGGTGAAGGCTAGACTGGAGAGAGGCAGTTGATCCTCTTTTCTTGTCCCTAGGCAGGCTTTCTTCTCCACTGTATTTACTGTTTTTCTTCTTCTCAACGGTATGTTATTTCCCCAAATACATATATAGTTTTCAACATTCGTTTTTGTAGACAGTGAACAATTATATTTACTTCTTTATGGACTTTCTCTGCAACAGAATGTAAGCTCCCTGGGGTCTGGTTTTTGCACCCTGCGCACCTTGTACAAGACCCGTCCCGTGCTGGTGTTAAGTGCTTGTTTAAGAGCTGCAGGGCCTGCACCGGGCTCACGTTAGTCTTCCGCACTCCTTCCGGTGACAGAGATGGGGGGAGGGGTGGGATAAGACACACAGGTATTTTTGGGGAAGTGGGGGCTGTGTCGTAGATAAGTGCTTGCAGGAACTTTATAAGTCATTTAGTTCCAGCCCCTTAATTGTGAAAGTGGGTCAGGGAGGTTAAGTTAACGGGCCGAGATCCAAGGTTGGGAAGAAAGAGATAAAGCAGAGACAGAAGGAAACAGCCAGAAAAAGTCATTAAAGAACTCTGTTGCCGTTGAATACTGCAGAATTTTTTCCAAGCCCCTTTAAGATGCTTGCTGGGGAAGTTCGAGCAACTCAACGCCCTCCCGGTTGCCAGGAGCGACGGCGGGACGCCGCCTCGCACCCCAGCCAATAAGAAACGACTCTGCTGGCCCAATGAGCGCACCAGCCTGCTTCCGGCGTTCAGCGTGCTGCCCAGGCGACGGGCCGGGCGATCCCAAGCGGCGATGAGATGGGGGGCATCGACGCCGTGAGTTCATAAGCTTAAAAAAAAAAGAAACGCGGAATCTCCCCATGTGTCCCCCCGCTCCTCTATGAGAGTGGATCAGTCTGAAGAGTGCTGGGGGTCGCTGCGAGCCGAAGAGCCACGAACTTCCAGGAGCCCGGGGCTTTTACGTCCCAGTTACCGCTGTCAGGGGGCTGGCGGTTCTCCTGGCGAAGCCAGCAGGGGAGACGGCGGGCTCGGGTTCGTTCTCTCCTTTTGCAGAGATTGAGGGATGGGCGGGGGGTGGGGGCGTGCGAGGCGGGAGGCGGGAGGCGGGAGCCGGGCGTTTCCGCCACTGCCTCCCGTGCGCCTCTGCCAACCGTTCTTGGCGCAGCCTGCGCAAGGCGCGTCGTACGCACTCGCCGCCGCCGTTCTTCCTGTCCCCGGGCGCGCGCGTCCCTCGTGCTCCGCGCTGCCCCCTCCTTTCTTCCCTCTCCTGGGTCATTTCCTTCCATTTGCTGCGTTATCTCCTCCTTTCTTCCCTCTCCTGGGTCATTTCCTCCCATCCCCCTGCACTCCTTCCTGCTTTCTTCCCTCTGCTGGATCATTTCCTCCCATCCCCCTGCACTCCTTCCTGCTTTCTTCCCTCTGCTGGATCATTTCCTCCCATCCCCTGCACTCCTTCCTCCTTTTTTTTTTTTTTCCTCTCCTGGGTCATTTCCTCCCTTTCCCTGCATTATCTCCTCCTTTCTTCCCTCTCCTGGGTCATTTCCTCCCATTTCCTGCATCCCTGCCTCCTCCTTTAATCCTCTTCAAGGATCACATCCTTTGAGCTAAATCCTACTCTTTATTTGCACTTCTGTCTCCATCTATTTACCTATAGCTTCCCACTCTTCCCCCTACTTAACTATCCTTGGAATTTCTCTTGCACTTTTCTCAGTATTCTTCTTTCAAAGCTCTTTCTAAGGCTGTCTCTTCATTCTTGGAATATCAGTAATATACTTCCAAGCACCCCACTCCACAAAAGCAGTTGTTTATATTTAATAGATCTCTTATTTTGGGGATTCATGGATTCATAGCTAGTACCTCAAAGATTAGTTCAGCCCCCTAGTTGTAGAAATGAGGAGAGCCAGAGGTGTTACCTGACGTAGCCAGAATTATACAGGTGACAAATGGCTAGCAGCTATTGAATTCCAAATTCAGGCTTATTAGGTGACCTCCATGCATCCATCTTCCTTAAGTTGGTTGGATGGCAAGAGTTGTGACACTAATAGTTCTCCCAAACTTTTAGACTCATAGACTCATAGATGCCAAACTCCGAGAAACTTTAGCTGGGTCACTTTACAAATGAAGAAACTGAGGGTCACATAGAGTCCCAGAGAGAGTAAACACAGATTTGAAGTTTGTGTCTTTCCACTTAAAAATCAATACTTTGTCTACCATACTGCACTGGCTCCTTGTTCATAGGAGCTAAAGCTGGAAGACATTTAAATATCTTGTAAGTCAACTCCTTTGTTTTACATTTGGGGAAACTGAAGCAGAGCAAAGCAGTGACAAAATCTTACAAGTTATAGCTGGAATAGGAGTATTCGATATTTTCTAGTTCTATCTTCATTTTCCAGATAAATTTGAAGCCCAGACTAGTTAGGAGACAGTCAAGGCCACAAGTAGTAAATACTAGGATTATCATATGAAACCTTGGTCTCCAACTTAAATCTAATCTTCCCTCTACACTACATCAGATTACCACATTTCTCTAGTGGTTTAAAGTTTGCAAAACTCTATTGACACTGTGAGGGAGTTAGTTTAAAGATAAGACTGGGCTTGGAATCATTCAATGATCACCCAGCTTTAAAGAAAATCTGTAGTTGAAGGAACATAATATCTGTAGTCAAAAGACCTGAATTCTCTTTCTTGCAATTGATTGCTTGACCTTAGACAAGTATGTAGTAGTCCTTCCTCATTTGTAAAAGGAGAGGACCCAATTTCTTATAAATTCCAGTTTCTCTCTCTAAATCCTAACTTGATGGTTTGCTATTGATTGACTTATAATTGGGCAGAATGTAAGATGTAACAGCTTATTTGGTAGGTATTTCATAATGTATTTCCTCTTCAGTAATTTTTGGAATTTTTCTCCATATTTTTACTTATGTATTTTTGAGAATTTTGTTCTTTTAAATTCACATTGTCTATAAGTGCTTTTTGGAGCCTTTTTGAAATGACAACTATTTTTTAAAATTAGTAACAAAATATTTTATCCTTTTTTAAATCCTGGCTGCCGCTATGATCTTGTTTTACTGTCATACTGCAATTTGTTTTCTAATTGGATACAATTGTATCTAATTGGATTTGATACTTTTGTTTCATTGTTTTTTCTTTTTTTCATCAATATTATACAAGAGTCCAATTTCTTTTTTAAAATGCATTTTCTAGATGATACTTTTCATACCATTTTGATTTGAAAATCAGCATTGGTAATGTGTTGCAGCATCCTTAAGACTGCCATGAATCGAGCTACTTTTACCTTTGGGGTTTCCATCATGTTGATTTCTTTGGCTCTTGAGATATTTGCAGGTATATAGAATCACCTGAAGGATATTTATGTTAATAAGATGCTTTGGTGTTAAGGAGTAGCCTGCAATCATTGAAAGCAGCACTAAGAAACTTCAGTTTCACTTGAAATAAAAGGAAGTTTCAATTAATCCATCTGAGATACAAAGATACAAATGAAACAGTCCTGTCTCTTACAGAAAAGTCAGTTTCAGCTAAACAAAGTTACAAATGAAACAATCCTTTTTCTTAAGGATTTACATTCTACAGAGGGGGACATATACACATAAATATAAAGGCAAAATAAATACAAGGTAACTTTTTGGGAGAACACTGGCATCTAGAACAGTTTTCTCACTTCCCATCAATCACAGTCTTTCTACTGACAGTTTCCCTACTATCTACAAACATGCCCAAGTTTCCTCTACCCTTCAAAAATCCTGATTTGGAACTTTTCTGCTATCTCTCAAACTACATCTTTATTTCCTTGAGAAGGCCATGCATAATAGATGACTTTACTTCCTTTTTTATGAATTCTCTTTAAACAATTATTTTCATGTTCTATTTTTTCCATTTACATGTAAAAAAACAATTCTTAGCATTTATTTAAAAATGTTTTGATTTTCTCTTCCTCCATCCTCTCCCTTCCCTGAGAAGGCAATTTGATATGGATTCTACATGTACATTTTCCCCATATTAGCCATGTTGCAAAGGAAGCTACAGACAAAAAAAAATCCCCACAAGAAAAACAAAATAAAAAAGTATTTTTCAATCTATATTCAGACTTTCTCAGTTCTTTCTCTGGGGATGGATAGCATTTTTCATCATATGTCCTTCAGAACTTTCTTGGATCATTGTATTTTTTATTTATTTTTATTATTATAGCTTTTTATTTACAAGATATATGCATGGGTAATTTTACAGCACTGACAATTGCCAAACCTTTTGTTCCAATTTCCCCCCTCCTTCCTCCTCTCCCTTCCCCGAGATGGCAGGTTGACCAATACATGTTACATATGTTAAAGTAGAAATTAAATAAAATATATGTATACATGTTGGATCATTGTATTGCCGAAAATGCTACATTTTCCCCCATAGTTGATCATTATTATAATATAGCTGGTATTGTGTATAATATTCTACTGGTTCTGTTCACTTCACTTTGCATCAGCTCATATAAGTCTTCTCTATTTTTCTGAGACTATCTTGTTTGTCATTTCTTATAGCACAATATTATCCCGTCACATTCTTATATTAAGAGAATATTATTCATATTATTCATCCATAAGCTACCACAAAAAGACCTCTATTAATATTTTTGTATATATGGGTGCTTATGCTTTTCTTTGATCTCTGGGATATAGACCTAGTAGTAATCACAGGTTCTGCACAGTTTTATAGCCTTTGGGGCTAGTTTTAAATTGCTCTCCAGAATGGTTGGATCAATCATGAACTTTCTTCTTAACTCTTTTCAGTCTGGCTTCTAACTTCATCATTCAATGGAAACTTCTCTCTTCAAAATTACCAGTGATCTGTTAATTTCTAAATCCAGTGGTCTTTGCTCAGGCATCATACTTCTTCACCTCTCTGTAGTCTTTGTCACTGTCAGTCATCCTCTTTTTAATATTCTCTTCTCTTTGGATTTTTGTGATCTTGTTCTCTTCAGGTTCTTGTCTCCTTCTCAGGCTCTTTTTTTGGATTGTCATTTAGGTTATACCTGCTAAGCATAGATGTTCTTCAAGGCTTTATCCTGGTTCCTCTTCTCCCTCGATAGTATTGAATCTATGCTTTCTTGATGATATTATCAGTTCTTATGAATTATCTATGCAGGTGATTCTTAGATTTATTTATTCATCCTTATTCATCCGACTTCTAATTTCACTTCTCCATTATTTACTGAATGTCTTGAACTAGTTGTCCCCTAAAATCTTAAACTCAACATGTTCAAAATTGGCCTTATCTTTTCCCCCCAAACCTTCCCCCGTTCCTAACTTCCTTGTAACTGTTGAGGGCCCTACTATCTTCCTAGTTACCCAGACTTGAAATCCAGGTTCTTTCTCCAATCTGTTGCCAAATCCTGTCAATTCTAACCTATTACTTCATTCCTTGATTATTGCAATAGCAGCTAGGGGTTTACCTGCCACAAGTCTTTTCTAACTCCAGTCCACCATCCATTGAGCCCCCAAAAGAACAGGTCTGACCAACCATGTCACCCCCACCTCCTGAGTGGTGTCCCTAAGTGGTATCATTTAGTATTAGTGTCCCTCTATTATCTCTAGAATGAAATCTAAAAAATCCTCTTTTGGACTCTTAAAGCCCTTCAAACCTGCCCCCTTCCTACCTTTACAAACTTATACTTTCTTCTTTCTACTGTGTAGTCCTGTGATATATTGTTGTCTTCCTTATTCTTTCATACATAACCCATTTAATTTTCATCAGCTGTGCCCCACACCCCAGAAAATTACATTTGGGGACAGAATGGATTATGAAACATTTATGAAGTGCCTAGTATATACCAAACACTTGCTAAGCATACATATAGAAAAGGGAGAGAGTTTTACTATCAATAAATTTAATCCAGATTAATTGAGACGGAAAAGCTCCATAGGAGGTTTTTGTTGCAAGGCAGATGGAAAAGCTTCTAGTGATCCTAAAGGTATGATAGTGGATCAAAGGGCAGGGCCCAGGGATCTTTTTTTTTGGTACCTGAGAGGATCAAATTGAGTAGCTGCAGGGATGGACTGGTGTCATTTGGGAAGAAACATTGATTGAAATCTCTCCGAATGAGCAGGCAGGCATTGAGTGTTATCTGTCTCACAAATATCATTCCATAATCGACCATCCCTTGTTTAAACTTCCTTTGACTGTCAATTAACCAAACATTCTACAAAAATTAAGCATTTACTGTATATCATATTTTGTGCTAAACTTTGGGGAATACAAATCATTTAGTTATATAATCTCTTCTTGCAAAAGCCTTTAAGGAGAAGACACATAAGCTTTAAAAAAAAAAGAGCACATAAAGTTTAAGACCTCAAAACCACATTAGGACTTTTGGAAAATTTGTATAAGGTTGTACAGGATAAATACACAGAGAACACATGCAAATAAGTACAAAATTATTAAATATAAACTCGTTTGGGAGGGAGGGAACTGAGTGTTGGGAGATTGGGAAAGATCTTGTTGAGCTGGATTCTGAAATTAGAGGATACCATTGTTACTCAGGTTCTCCCAACATTAGTTCATTCTTTGAATCCTCGCTCAGAAATATTCATAACATTCGTGTTTATTTGCATGGCAGGATGAATATATAATCTGGAACTATACAGATGGTGGTGGTACAGGCTCAGAAAATTTTTAGGGTTTTTTTAGATATATATTTAGGTTAATAAGTGTGTGATCCCCAAATTCTGGGGACCATTGGCCTAAATGACATTGATTACATGTGATGACTGAATGTAATCTGTTACTTAATTTATTTTAAGACTTGTTACATTCAGAAAATGTCATGTTGGATGTTAAAGAATTCTATAGCATATTCTGTTCTAGACTCACATTGTGCTTAAAAAAAAGAAAAGCTTAATTGTTTTAATGTATGCAGGATTTTTTTTTAAGAATGAATGTAATCATAAGATTTCTTTTGTATATGAAATGAAATCGTGATCTTTATGTATTTGAAAAATACATATGGTTTCTTTTTTACTTTTTAGTCAACAGAAATGAAACTGAGGATATAGCTCACTTTTAAGATGGAGAACTTTATTCTTTATGAAGAGATCGGAAAAGGAAGCAAGACTGTTGTTTATAAAGGACGAAGGAAAGGAACAATTAATTTTGTAGCCATTCTTTGTACAGATAAATGCAAAAGACCTGAAATAACTAACTGGGTAAGTAAAGTATTCCACCTTCCATTACCGGAAATATACAGCTATAAACTATAATGGAATGATATAATGAATCATTTCCAATTAAGTTGATAGTCATTGAATTTAATCAGCCTATACTTTACAGGGATAGGGATGTAAATTTTGTTGAGGGGTACTTGACTTGAGAAAAAATAATCAAGTGAAAATCAGTAAATTAGGTAACTAACAAAATTAATTGTCCTTTTTAAAAGGGAGAAGTATTTATCCACTTCATTACTTTTTAAAATTAGATCACAGAACAAATCACATGGATCAGTGATCTCATTAATAAGGGAATTCCTTCCAATAGACCATTACATTTTATCAAATAGGCAAACCAATATTGCAAGTATACTTCATTTTCATATTGTAGTCAATTAAGAGTCATAGAAACATTAAAGGGTAAGAGAGAAAAAGAGCAATGTTCAGGTCTAGGAAAGGAAAAGGAGATGGATATATCCAGGGAAGGAAGAGAGGACAAGATTATGACAAGAAGTCTAAAGGATCAGGGATAACCAGTGTGCCCTGCCTATCCCTCACCTATATTACTTCGGCCATCTATACTGAAAGTGACAGAGTGAACAAGGCATATGTTAGGTTTTGTGCCTTCCCCTGGGCTTGCTAAAGTTGGCAGATTTTTCTACTTCCTCAAAACTCTTGGACTAGATTCTGCCCATTTAAAGTAGCTCTGATCCTTACAGAATTTTAGCTATTATGTAGTACAGCCTGTGTCTGCACAGCAAAGTCTTTGCCAAGAAAAGCCATTTTGCTTCTGCTTCATGACTCCAATGAAGACTGGAGGAGGTAAGAGTTCTCTGCCTGTGAGGGCAGCTTCCTTTTGTGAATTGTTCTAATTTTTGGGAAAATTCTCCCTTATCTCTAGCCTTAATCTTTGGAGTTTGTACTCCTTTGCTCCTAGTTTTATCCTCCAGGGCCACACAGAACAAATCTCAAACATTTTCCTTCACATATTTGAAGACTGTTGGACTTCCTAAGCTTTCCCAGGCTTAAGAAATCAGCTCTTTTGGTTGATCTTTGAATAGCATGGTTCCCAATCCCCTCACCATTCTGCCCTGATCACCTTTCTCTGGGTATGTGTCCTTCTAGAAAAATCATAAGATCCCCAGCACCCCATACTACTCCAGATGTTGTCTGATCAGAGTAAAATCCTTCATTTCTGGTGTTCAGTCTCTTTTCCTGAGTGCACCACTCCTCATTGTATAACTAATGCACAATGGTCTTGAGACGGTCTAAATTAAAGATGACAAAATCCCCAGTGGCTTGAACCAGATTAATATGTAATTGAGAAATGTTTAACAAAATAAGTAAAAATACAATACAGTCTAGATTCTGTTAATGTTGTTTTTCTAAGTCCGTATGCAGCCCACAGAATCTGTTTCTGCTAGAGTTTGACACCAGTGTCCTAGATGATTACAAATGTTTTTATCTTTCTGTGACATTTGCAGAATGTTGATAGTTTTAGAATAATTTTTTTTCATGCCTGATATCTAGTTATTTAGGTTCCTTCCTGTTCTCGGTGCTATTATTAGGTAGTTGACAAATTAACTGCCATATTTTGGGATCTTCCAGTTTTCTTCACTAGAACAATTTTTAAAGGATATTTTCTTGTAATAAAATCTTTGATTTTTAATAATATTAGCTAGTATTTATATAGCACTTTAAATCTTGAAAAGCTCCTTGTAAATGTCCTTGTAATTATTTTATTCTTGTAATAAACCTTAGTTAGTGAACAATAATTTTTTAACTGCTTACTATGTGATGGGGGTACAAAGAAAAGCAAAAAAGCCCAGTTCCTACTTTCAAGAATCTCACAGTCTAATAGCATGCAAACAATTATGAACAAAAAGATCAATACAAGATAAATTGGGGATAGTGTTGAAGGGAAGGTACTGAGTTTAAGGATGCCCAGGAAAGGGTTCTTGCAGAAGTTGGGATTTTAGCAGGGACTTGGAAGAAGCTAGGGAAGCCAAGAGGCAGAGATGAGGAGGAAAACCGTTCTAGACATGGAGGACAATTACTGAAAAGGCTTGGAGTTTGAAGATGAAGGAGGCCAGTGTATTGGATTACAGCATATGTGAAGGCCAATAATAGGTAAGAATACTGGAAAAGTGGGAAAGGGCCAGATAGTAGATCACTTTGATAGCTGAGTGGAGGACTGGAGTGTGGAGAGACAAGAGCCTGGGAAATCAACCAGTGTTCTATTTCAGTGGTCAAGGTATTGGGCGAGAAGAGCCTGCACCAGGATGATGAGTGTCAGTGTAGAGAAGTTCATGAGTGAGGTAGGATAGATATGATTGATAATTCCTTGGAAATGAGGGTGGGGGAGGTGGGATAGAGAAAGAAGGTGGTGTTATTATCCCCATTATATAGATGAGAAAACTGAGGCAGAAGATGATTGATTCTCCTGGGTCATACAACCTGTAAAGTGTTTGAGGCTAGATTGGAAAATTCAGATCTTCCTAACTCCATGTCAAACTTTTCCAGTTGTCCTGTTTTTTGTTTTGTTTTTTAAACTTTCTTCCAATAAATTGTTCACAAAATCATCTACAGGCCTCTTGTGAGTTGTTGAATTGATATAAACATTTAAGGAGATGTATCTTTTATAAAACTGAATAATTTAATCATGCGTATTTTTGATTCTCCCTCTTATTCTCCTTATAGTATTATTGCATAGTGGGGTAACATCACCACCTGGTGGAACTTTGTGATATTGTCACCCTACAATTTTATATTTTTTTTCAATTTTAGACATCAATTTAGTTTAGTAAACATTTAGGCATCTACTATGTGGAAAGCACTGTTTATAAAAGCCAAACAGTGCTTTCCTTTGCCTGGGTAAATAACGGGTTTGTTATTTGTTCTTTTTAGGGGTAAAGTTAACTGGCATCAATTATCCAAAACTAATTTTTTCCATTTATATTTCCATTTTTTCTTTTAAGTCCTTTAACTTAAATTGAAAGGCTCATGCCAGATTATTTCTAGAGATCATTCTTTAGTGATGTAGTCCCTGCTTCTCTCGTTTCTCTATATTCATGTAGTTTCTCCATTTCAGTCAGAATCAAATCCAGAGTAGCTGTGATTTCATTGATCCTCACTAAAAACTTGTGATGTAGGTGCTAATGGTATTATTATCATCATTTTATTGATGAGGAAGCTAAAGCTTAAAGAGGCAGAAGACTTGGCTGTGGTCACATGGTTATTAATAAATGTTAGGTCTTAAATCTTGGACTGGGATTCTTGGTCCAATGTCACTGATGTGACACCATCTTGCCTCGAACATTCTAAGTAGAAGTTCTTAATTTGGAGTCTTTGGATCTCTTTGGGAGGTGGCCATAATTAGGTTTCAGGAGGTTAGTGAATGCTGATGGGAGATAAATGTCATTTTTATTTTTATTAATCACATGAATTTAGCATTTCCTTTAATTACTTAAAACCTTTATCCTGAGAAGGGATTCATCAGTTTCACCAGACTGCCAGAAGTTCATGGAAGAAGAAAGGTTAAGAAGTCATATGAGAAAGACAAATAAACAGAGACAGTGAGAGACAGAGACACACAGAGAGAGAGACAAAGACAGAAAGAGAGAGAGAGACAAAGACAGACAGAGACAATAGAGAGAGAGGATGGAGCAGACAGTCAGAAGCAGAGAAGGAATGGGCAGAGAGAGAGAGAGAGGAGAAAGAGACAGACTGACAGAGACAGGAAGAGACAGAAAGGGGAGAGAGACAGAGACAGAGACAGAGAAAAAGAGAGACACAGAGACAGAGATAGAGCCAGAGCTAAAAAGCCTGAACGAAAATGATAGTGTTTCATAGAGTTGTTGAGAGAAAAGCTTTGTAAAGCTGAAAATTTCCATACAAATGATTTAATATATTTGAAGGGGAATATTAAAATGATGATTTTAACTATGGTTTTAAAAGCCATATGTTTATTTGGATCTAGCACTCTAGTGGCATATGAAATTTGTTAATATTTATTATATATAAGCATAAATTATATAAATATTATTTGTTAATATCAAAAAACTAGCACATGGAGTATTTAAAAATTTAATTTAAATTTAAGATAAGAAACAAGTACTTGAAATTGTGTAATAAAGTTTTCTGAAATTAGGATAAGTTTAAACCTTCAGTGTTACTACATCATTAGGTAAATATGGAGAGCTTCACTTTCCTTTTTGGTTTTATGTGATTATGGCTAATAATAATAATATATATATATATATATTATGTAAGTGTGTTAATGAAATACCTTAATAATAAAATGACCTCCCATGTATTAATTATTAAAGTGCTTTAGGTAGTGGGATATATAATGTTGTATAATGATGTGTTCAAACTCTTATAGAAATGGATCCTAATGGACCACATATTGGCACAGAATGCAATAAATTAATATTATCAGTGGTATAACATACTTTTATGTGTTGATTAACATTTCCCAATTATATTTTCATCTTGTTGGGGCTGCACTCCGTAGTTTTGTGGACCTTGTGTAAGCCATGAGTTTGACACCTCAGAAGGATTGTTGCAGCAGAGGATCTTGGTTTGAGTCTGGCCTCTGCTTCTTGTTGCCAACTCACTTAGCTTCTAAAAGCCTTTTCCTCACCTGTAGAAGGAGGAATTTGATTAGCGAGTCTCTAAGATTACTTCCAGATCAAACTCTGTGATCCTAGGTCTGAAGCAGATATTAAAGTAATAATTAAATGATATCATATTTCACTAGGGATTTAAGGAAAAAGGATTGTAAGTCTTAAATGACAAGATTTTGAAAATGTTTTTTCTCAAAATATAATATTTCAACTCTCTTTTTTTTATAGGTTCGCCTTACCCATGAAATTAAGCACAAGAATATAGTCACTTTTCATGAATGGTATGAAACAAGCAATCATCTCTGGCTTGTAGTAGAACTGTGCACAGGTGAGAGGTGTGAAGCCAGTATTGTTAATGCAAACCTTTTGAACATTGAAAAAGCATTTGTTCTACATTTGTTTTCTTTATAAAGTTTTATTAATGTCATTTGTCTTTTGCGTCTCAGCAATTTCTCTATATTTCCATCTCCTACATCAGGAATATTCCTTTCTAAGTTAAGCATTTAAGGAAAACTGATGATAGTAATTGTTTTTGATAGTGAATGCTATATTCTGCATCTGTAGTCTCTTAGCTCTTAGATGAGAATAGAGGATCTTATATTTTTTGTTACTTCTTCATTTATTAGTTTATCCAAAAAGCACAGAAAATCTAAAAAAGTAATGTTGATGTACGCTTATTTGGGAAAGCCCTTAAATTGATTCGAAGATTGGTACTCTCACAAAAGTCCTGCTTTTAAGTCTTATCTTGATGTAGAAGTGATTCTCAGTTCTTGACAGCTGTGCCATTGTAGTGGAAGCTATGGCAGCTTCCAGAATGCTGGAAAGGCTTGCTCTCGGTATAGCTGCTGGCAAACTGTAATTACTGTCTGAGAAATAGCTTAGTAGGTATGGAGAATTTCATTACCAATATATATGATTGTTATTATGTAATGATGTGGTTGACCATGACATTACATTAAACCTGGAATCATACAATATGGTTGTCACTATTTGACTTCCTTCTGTGACAGTAGTTTCAAGGTCACAAAAAAAGGGCTAAGGATACTGAGAATCATGCCATTTTTAAATTGTCTGGAAACAGCGATTTAATTGTTGGTAATTTACATATGATATTAAATGCCAATCAATGAAGCAATATGATGTAGGAAGAGTTAATTTATATCAGTATAAATGAAAATAGAAGATTTGAAGAAGTTATAAATAAATGGGATGATTTGCATGTCCTTTAGAAGATGTAAATAAGAAAGGTGAAAAATTTGCTTGTGTTGTATATTTAAAATCAATAAGAAACATCATTTAATAGGTCAGCTGGCCATCTTGTTTTTTTATTATAATAAATATAAACAAGAGGGGCGGAGCCAAGATGGCGGAGAAGATACACCGAATTAGTAAACTCCCTTCTTCCTTCATTACCAATTAGTTAAATCAGCCTCAAAAATAACGCTGGACTGTTAAAAAACACAAGGATTAGAAGCACAATTTACCAGCTGAAGAGAATCTGGAATTTCAACAGAAAAGGGTGGTTCCAAGGGGAGGAAAAAAAACAAAGACCAGCACAGACAAGGTTAGGTGCTAACACACTGTGCTGATTGGGCTGGGGAGAACTCTGGGATCAGAGAAGCCACTGAGATAGAGCAATCTGGCACAGGCTGTTAGCTCTTCTCTGCTTATTAAACAGCAGTTCAGAAGAGAAATCAAGCCACTTTAAAATATAAAGCCAGATCCTTAATCCACCCCAATCCAGAAGTGACCTAATAAATCTTGGCACCTCTGTGAAGCCGCCTTCTGCTGCCTGGGGCTTCTCCTTGGGGTAGTTAAGAGCTTGAATAGCAGGGACACAGCCTGAGGCAGCCTCTAATCCACATAGTGCAGGGCTCAGCCTGAGGCAGTGGAATTCTAGCAGCTGTGGAATTCCCAGAGAAGCAGAACCTTTGAAGTAGGGACTGGGGTTTCCAGGAAGACACTTCCAGTTTGAGCAAGTAGGGGCTTTTCACCTCAGCTGCTGATATTCATGGCCCCACAGGAGGCATTGGCTGGGGTTTGCGACTTTCAGCCTTAAACCTCAGGGCAGTTGCTAGGCCACACAGCGGGGTCCTCACTGGGTACTCCTCACAGTGCAGCCATGCTAAACACCTCTGACGCATTTCCCGGGAGGGGGGGGAACTCTCTCCCAGAGCTCTCTCTTAGCCCAGTCACAGGGTTGTTGAATTCTACCTCCGGTCTGGGAGGAAACTAGTAAATAAATAAATAAACTTCTTACCCCAAGGGCAAGCCCCAACAGATTTTTATACACAGAGAAAGAACTGGTATCCAACTCCGAGGAAGCTAACAGCAGAGAGTCTGTAGATAACACCCTAAAGAGGAATGATACCTGCCCCCCATAACATATCTCTCTCCTAGAAGAGACTATTAAAAAGTTAAGAGAGTTTGAAGAAAAATGGGGAAAGGAAAGAGAAGCTATGATAGAGAATAACAATGTCCTGAAATTTAAGTTGAAAAAAATAAAGAATTCACAGGAGGTTCAGGGAAACAAAATTTATGAATTAGAAAAGGTTAAAAAAAATCACAGGAAAATAGGATTTCTGAATTGGAAAAGATAAAAAATTCTCAAGAAAGTAGGATTTCTGAATTGGAAAAGATAAAAAATTCTCAAGAAAGTAGGATTTCTAATTTGGAAAAAAGAAAATAACTCACTAAAAAAATTAGTGAAATGGAAAAAAATTCAACAGAGCAAAATAATTCATTTAAAAACTCAATTGGGCATATACAAAAAGAACTAAAAAATGTGAATGAAGAAAATAACTCATTAAAAATCAGGACGGAACAAATAGAAATGAATGACTCATTGAGAAACCAAAAATCAATCAAACAAAACAAAAAAATGAAAAGCTGGAGAATAACGTCAAATACTTACTGGAAAAATCTATAAACCTGGAAAATAGATCTAGGAGAGATAATCTGAGGATCATTGGACTTCCCAAAAACTATGATTAAAAAAAAAGAGCCTAGATTCTATTTTACAGGAAATCATCAAAGAGAACTGTCCAGAGATAATATAAACAGAAGGGAAAATAGGCGTTGAAAGAATTCATCGAACACCTTCTGAAAAAGACGCTAAAAAAAAGGAACTCCACAGAACATTGTGGCTAAGCTGCAGAACTACCAAACTAAGGAAAAAATATTGCAAGCAATGAGGAAAAAACAATTCAAATATCAAGATGCCACAATAAGGATAACGCAAGATCTGGCTGCCTCCACATTAAAGGACCAAAGGGCCTGGAACCTGATACTCCAAAAGGGAAAAGAACAAGTATTGCAACCAAGAATAAATTACCCAGCTAAGTTTAGCATTTTCTTCCATGGAAGAAGATGGTCATTTAATGAAACAGAGCAATTCCATTTGTTTCTAAGAAAAAAAAAAACAGATTTAAACAAAAAATTTGATCTACATCCACAAGACTGAAGAGAAGCAGAAAAAGATAAAAAGAACTCTTGAGAACTGTGTCTCTGTTGTGGATATACAGAAAGTCCGCATGGATAATTTGATTTTACTGATATAATATAAAAAAAAAAGGGAAGTAGTAAAGGGAAGGGGATAGTATCAGAAAAAGGGGAAGGAGTGATAAAAAGAGGGAAACTACATCCCAGGAAGCACTGCATGTCTTTCCAATTATTTAAATCTGACTTTATTTTTGTGGCAAGTGTTTTGTAATTTTGCTCATATAATTCCTGAGTTTTCTTTGGTAGATGGATTACCAAATATTTTATAACCTGTAATATATGTAAAATGTATGGGATTGCCTGTCATCTAGGGGAGGGAGTAGAAGGAGGGAAGGGAAAATTTGGAAAAATGAATACAAGGTACAATATTATAAAAAAATTACTCATGCATATGTACTGTCAAAAAATTTTATAATTATAAAATTAATAAAAGAAAAAAAATAAATATAAACAAAAAGACCATCATGAAGATAACTGTAGCTGATGGGCCAATCTCCATTACAGAGGATGACAAGATGAAGAAATTCTGTAAAAGGATTTTATAAGATCTCTCCTTTCCCCCATTAATTCAACATATTCTTTAGTACTAAATGACTTCAGTAGTACAAAGGTGTAAGCATAGAAGAAGGGAAATATGCTAGAAAATATAAGTAAGCATTAAGCAACAAGAGAGGCCAAAGGGCATAGGCCTGTAGATCTTGAATACTTTCTTTGAGAAGAGGGGCAGAACATGCTGGACATCAGACAGAATCATTGAACATTGCAAAAATGAAATTAATGATATTCCAACAGACAGTTGGATGTCAGAGTCATTTCTGAATCAACTTTCTGTGTGCAAGGAAACACTTGTCTTGTTGAAGCAAAGATCAAAATCAGTCCCAAATTAGAATACTTAAGATGAAAGATAAATGAAATTAGTTTCTTAAAGTTAAACAGGGTTTAAAGTTAATTCAGTTCTAATCTGACATCAGCACTGAAAAAATAGGTAATGGATAGAGGAATGAATATAGGTATAGGTGATTATCATTTCCTAAGGAAATTTAACCAAGGGAGATCACTTACCACAATGAAACTGAGTCTACAAACTATCTTAGCTTACAAATTACCTGTTTTTCTTTCTGCTCTGGAAGAGCGTGCATGAACTAGAGATAACAGATAATGCCAGTTTAAAATATATACTTCTATAAAATTTCATGAAAGAAAATGATGGAAGATTATGTATGTTACTGGCTCTCAAAAATACCAAGAAAACAAGTTCAAATAAAGATGGGAGCAAGATGCACTTCAGCCAGATTACCTTAGAACCATTTAAGGATAAGAGTGGAAGGAGAATAGCAAACAAAGTAATGAAAAGAATCTTCAGTCCTTATTTAAGAAACTTAGTTCTCTATGGGTCATAGAGGAAAGTTGGGAATAGAGGAGGATAACATTTGATTTTGCAAAGCAAAATCTTTCCTCCAAGTCTGATTTCTATCTATGGAAAAGCCTGTGGACTGGTTGTCAGAATAACGTTTTTAAATCAGTAAAAATAGAGAGTATTACAAAAGATATCAATTTCATTGAAATAAAGATGTAATTTTTTTTCTGATTTAAGTTTATTTATCCTCTTTAACCTTCAGGGATTCATGGTCCCCAGATTAAGAGCCTTTCTTCTAGCGTATAGTACCATAAGGAAAAGGATCCCAGCTACTTAGTAGTAGTAGATGACTGAGTCCTTCTTCAACAATTCTTTATAATGGAGCCTAGTCATATTTATTTAGCTACAAAGGTTATATATTAATAAATTACCCTTGTGGTTCCGTTAGGGGAAAATGACCTTTATTATTTCATATCTTAACATTTTGAAATAATATAAATGCATTTTTATCACATAGTATTGATCTGTGTATTAATATGTACACATGACTTGCTATTTTGTATTTAATTTTTGTAACAATTTTTTTATGTGAACTGTATTGAGAATCTATAAATGAAAGTTATTATTCTTCCATTCCTACTTCATTATTTACTGGGAATGATTCTTATAAATTTGTTATAGGTGGTTCTTTAGAACTGGTTATTGCTCAAGATGAACACCTTCCTGAAGATGTAGTAAGAGAATTTGGGATTGATTTGGTGACTGGATTACATCATATTCATAAACTTGGAATTCTCTTCTGTGATCTTTCTCCTGGAAAGGTAATTAAAACATTGTTTACTTTATAGCTTTTAAGCTAATATGCATTTTCTAATCATTTCTTGAAGATATTTTGCTAATGTAGGCTAAAATTTGGTACCTTAAGTCCTTGTAGAATACAGAAAGATACAAAATATAGAATATAGTAGGACATAGAAATTTCTTTGGATTAAAAGAATCTAAAATTAAATACAATGCTGTATGTTATTAGCTTCCTATTCAGATTGCTATTAAAACCTGAAGGAAATCCTTCCTTTCAGAGTTCCTTGAGTAGTTAACTTATATCTCTTACTATTTTTGCATTAAAGTCTTCTTTTTGAGATTATATCTTGGTCTTCCCTACTACCGTAGTAGCTTTTTATGGTCAGACTCTTTTTTCTTTGTTCATTTTTCTAGCTTATTTCTTGACTTTAAACTTTGTTAAATTTGGGTTCTGCTCATCTGAGGCTGAAGCATTGTCCTAACATTCAGGCTTTTTTTGTGCTGTTTTTAGAGCTAGTTCTGGGGTCCTGCAAGTTTTTTGATACTTTCAAGGTGGTATTATTCTAGGAGAGGTAAGATCACTGCTCTCCTGGTCTGTGCTCTGTAATTTATCAAGGAAAGGCCTGGTCTCCTACAGATGCATTAGAATTCCTCTCTGCTTTGATAGTATGACTGTTTTCTTGTGGTAGATCCCCAGTGCTTTTCTCTGACCTGCAACTATGACCCAGGATTGCATATGGTCAATAGAGTTGCCTGTCAGCTCCAGTGGTACCCAGTGCCAGTAAAAGGTTCCCTGTGATATCTTTCCGAGCAGTTAGCAAACCATCCTTCCTGTCTCTGGGCAAAGGGATTCCAAAGCTGCTGCCACCCCCACTGTATATATGGTCTCCAAGGGTTTTACCAAACTGCCACCTCAGTTTTGCAGACTTCTGCTTATCTCTTAAATTTTCTTATGCCAGAAAACATCTCACCCCAAGTTTTTGTTGGCTCTACCACTCCAAAATTTGATTTGAGGCATTAATTTAAAATTTGGAGGAGAATATTAGAACCCAGCTGGGTGACTGCCCCAATCTTCCATTTTGACTCCCTCAGCAGTTCCTAGGTAAACAAATTAATTTTCTTGTAAAGAATTCACTATTTAATTCCACATTGGAATTAATGCATCAACAAATGAAGAACATAAATGTTAAATTCTAATTTTCAATTTTGTGAGAGACTTTAAAAAAAATCCATATATATATATATATATATATAAAGACAAAATGATTTCCAGTGCAGTGAAACTTTCTAGCCTATGTCCTGTTTTATTTAGAATGGTGAAATCTGCATAAATAGTCAATGGATAATACTTTATGTGTATGCAAGTACCCAGGCAGAGATTTCGCTTATATAGTAAGTAAACAGTCATTGCTAAGTGACAAATAATAAGAATTGAACTCAGATTAGAAAAAATTAGGGAGTTCTCTTCAGAGGAGTTGATAATTGATAATTTATCATTTAAGGCATTGGTGAGTGTTTTTTAAAAAAGAGCTAGGATATCTTAGGGTGCTTTTGATGAAAGTTAAAATGGTTTTTTTGGATGATGGAGACCCCAGTAGATACTTTCACTTGAACATATCTGTTATTAGAATTTTGGGCACCTTAAATTATGGAATATTTGCTGAAGTTTAAAACTGCACATCTTTTGGTGGCTACACCAGGCTACCCCAGCAAAGAAGAGGAACACATTGACGATTTTTAAGTGTGACTTATGCTTTTCTTGTCTAAAAAGATCACCTTAACTGAAAACAAATGATATCTGTCATAAAATTGTTAATCCCCTGTATCTGAATTTAACATATTTTATGTTCCTCTATTCAATAACTAATTGAGTACAAGGCACTTTCTGTGTTTTTTTTTTTTTGGGGGGGATAACTTTCTTTTTCTTTTTTTTTCCATTTTTTATTGAAGTTTATATTTTCAAAACATATGCAAGGATAATTTTTCACCATTAACCCTTGCAAAACCTTGTGTTCCATCCCTCTCCCCACCTCCTCCCCTAGATGGAAAGTAAATCCAATATATGTTAAACATGGTAAAGAGATATGTAAATTCAATATAAGCATACATATTTATACAATTATCTTGCTGCACAAGAAAAATCAGATCAAAAAGTAAAAAATGAGGAGGAAAACAAAATTCAAGCAAACAAAAGAATGAAAATGCTATGTTATAATCCACACTCAATTCCCACAGACCTCTCTCTGGTGTAGATGGCTCTCTTCATCACAAGATCAGTGGAATTGAAGGCACTTTCTTAAATGTTTAAAAATTTTTTGGAAGCATTATATATTAGTTCCTATGTACACTTATACTTTCCTTATGAAATATAAAATAAATCCAAATTGATTAATTTTGAGATTCTTATTTCCTGATTTAGGGATCTGGGTGGCATAGTGTACTGGACTTAAAGTCAAGAAAATAAGACTTCCCATGTTTCCATGTGGTCTCTTACATTTACTAGTTGTGTGACCCTGGGCAAGTTGATTAACCCTATTTGCTCAGTTTCTCCATCTATAAAATGAATTGGAGAAGGAGAGGGCAAACTACTCTAGTATCTTTGCAAGAAAACTCCAAATGGGGTCACAAAAAATTGGGTATAACTGAAACAACTCAACACCAAGAAAAAAATTCTCTGATTTGGACATTCTTTGTTAATATACATAATTTAAACTACTTAAATTTGATTATATCTACCTTTTAAATGAAGGAAAATTCTTTTAAATAGGCATAGCATGCCAGTACACTCTTGCTGAGTTTTAATAAGCCCATAATTTCAATGTGTGTACCAGAGGTACCAGCACTATGAACTTCTGTGTATGTCATGGATACTTTGTTAATGTTGTTGCTCAGCTCTAGTGACTTTGAGTCAGTTTTTGTGTTTTAGCCCTGGAAATATAAGAAAGTAATTCCTGTTGGCATATAGAAGAGCACATCACGTTCTAGCTGCTCACATGGAGGGTGGGACTGGGCCCTCATTCCATCCTTAAGAAAACCCGAGAAATATTGTCTTTTGTGCTTCTATGCCTTCCAGTTTTGGGCTCTGGGAAATGAGCTACTTGACTATTTTATCTTTTTGTACTGAATTTTAAAAACTACTGAATTTATCCTATTCTCCCTCTGTTGCTTTTTTCCTTTTGAAGTAGTTTCAATGTGATTATTTGGTTTTTAACATTGTGCTAAAGTAAATGCTGAAAATATCAAGGGTTGTTACAAGTTGCTTCCTTTGTATACTTAATTGGGAACTCAGCACAACAGTGATACAAATTTAAATTAATTACATTTTTATCCCTTGAATGGCATAGAATATTTATAAAGAAAGTTTTGGTAGAGTTAGATTTATTTTTCAAGTTTGAATTTCTAAATTTTCATAGATCCTCTTGGAAGGACCTGGCACATTGAAATACAGTAACTTTAGTTTGGCCAAAGCAGAAGGTGAAAATTTAGAAGAATTCTTTGCTTTGGTGGCATCAGAAGAAGGTGGAGGTGATGGTGAAAACATACAGAGAAGGTGTATGAGAAGCAGAGTTAAAGGTATGTTATCTATAGAAATTTCTGAATAATTAATACATCATAGGGCACCACAATTATCTGTTGAATAACATGTATTGCCCATGGTTCTTGTTTTAAATATTTTTTGTTGTTCTGCTTTCTCAGTTGTTTTTTAAACTTTCATCTTGTTAAAGCTTTCATGAGTAACCTCTTAACTTGAAAGTGTGATTTTGCTCACTAGACACTAAGTTTACTACAGACTTCATGTGGAACATAATAGTATATCACATCTAGGAAGCTTTGGGAGCTCTGGACTAGATTTAGATCAGAGTGATCTAAATAGTGATCTTTAGACTGATCTAAAGATGAAAGAAATAAGAGTGATTTCATCTAGTTCTGGCAGATTTTCTAACATTGTGCTCATTGATTTCCCTTAAAGTCAACAAATATATTTTTTCCTCTCCATTCCCTCTGCTACTATCTTTCTCAACTTAGCTATTGCTTCCTCACTTTCTTTTTCTCTTCACATGTCTCCCATCTTAAAAAAGAAAACACAAAAAAGCCCTAATTAGATTCTACTATTCCTACTTTCTGTCTTTCCGTATCTCTCCTTGCCTTCTTGGCTAAAGTCCTTGTGAAAATCTTCTATAGCTGATGCACTTCCTTTCCTCCCACTCCTTCTGATCTCTTTCCAGGCTGGTTTCCAACCTCATCTTTCCATTGCAAATACTCTCGCCAAGTTACTGATGACCTTTTTTAATTGCCAAAACTAATAGCCTTGCCTGAGACCCCATCCTTCTGCAGCATTTGGCCCTGCAGGTCACCCTTTTCTCTTGAGTGCCTTCTCCTGTTGAGATTTATGTGATACTGCTTGCTCCCGACTCTTCTATCAGTCTGATCATTCTTTCTGATTTTCTTTTGCTGGTTCTTCATCCAGATCAGGTCCGCTAGCCAAGAATGTCTCCCCAAGGCTCTGCGCTAGGATCTCTTTTCTTTTCCCTCCATACTGTCTCACTTGGTGATCCAATTAGGTCCCCTGGGTTCTATTTTCATCTTCTCTATTCAGTTGATCCCCACATCTATATATCCATCTGCCATCTCCTTCCTGCTATATACAGCTCCACATTACTAACTGCTTTTGGACTATCAAGCTAGGTGTTTCCTATGTGTCTCAAACTCATTATATTCAAAATAGAACTCATTCTCTTTCCACCCTAGTCCTTCTGTCATCTCTATTATTATTGAGGGAACAATCATTCTCGATGATCTCTGTGTCATTCTTGGCTCTATTCTGACTAGACATAACATTATCAAATCTTGTTGTTTCCATTTTAACAGAATATCTCACATATATCCCCTTTTCTGTATTCATATAGACACTAACTTAATTCAAGCCTTCATAAACTTGCACCTTTGTCAGCCAAAGGCCTGCAGGTACAAAAAGGGAAGTGGATATTTTTAGATAGAAAAAATATGTAGGAAAAACTTAAATTAGGCATCTTATTTACATGTCCTCTAAGTAAAATCCCATTATAATGCAATGAGTTAGGATAAAAGTCAGTTTGTAAGATTTTTTTAAATAAAATTTTTTTAAAAATAAAATTTGCTAAATTGTTATAAGAATTTTTATTAAAAACATTTGATTAATTATGGAAGTTAAAATTAAAGTTTTTTTATTTTAAAAATAAAGGCGTTTTCTCTTTTTTATATTAATTAGTTTGAATACCATTAAGATATTAAAATTCAAAGTAACATTAAGAGGCATAAGCATCATTTAAATTTTTTTTGGTCGCTAATTTTCTTTGTAGACTTTTTCATCAAAACAGTCTGTATAAAAATGAGATTTTACTCTGTACTAATACATTTAGGATTTAATATGTGTGTTTATTCCACTAAATGCAAGGAAAGTCTTTGCACTGGTTTCTTAAAACTTTCTTTATTCTCTGGTATGTTTTGGTTTGATAGGCTTATTTACATATTTATAGAGTGTAATTATCTTTTGAATTCTCATTTTCCTAAGGCAAACATGTGCACTTTTGTAATTGTTTCAGGGAAAAAATATGGTAGGGTTTAGCCACTTCCATTATGTGCTATCTCCCTTATGAAAGAATTATAATGGCAACTGTGAGACTAGAAAATGCAGCAATATTATAATTGGGGAGGATAGATTTATCATCTCATTTTAGCTATAGCAATAAACCTTTAATGAACATCTGGATAGATAGGAAGTGGAGAAAGAAAACATACATTTATTATTTTGCTAAGAGTTATCCTTTTGGTAACTTAGTATAGTAGTGATTTCTTTAGTCTTCCTGGACCAATGACCAAGTACCCTTTGAGTTTACATAATGATTTACATGGTATCCTTAACGAACTTCAGTAATGTTCATGTGATTCAGAGTTAACTGTGCAACAAATGTCAGAAAGAGCAGAATTTTAGAACCAGGAAACAGAGAAAATGGTTTTCTGACTCTCAGGCTTTAAAGACTAGGTTTACTAGGGTCACTAGAGATAAAATGTGCTGGAACTTTATTGATGCTGTTTGGATTTACTCTGAAAAAGGTAGTTTTGTTGCATACTTGCTGGAGAAAATAAATGCATGTATTATATTGAGTTGCCTGTAGGTATAATTTTAGGTTTTCTCTGAACACTATGTTATTACCTTAGATGTGTTGTATCCCTTAATTACATGCAGCTAGTTGAAAGTCTGTTTTTATAATTATTAAGAAAAAAATCAAACTTTCCAGTTAGAATAAATATAAGTAACATTAATTTTCTCTAATTGAACAGTTATTCATTTGTCCTTTAGCCACTTTTTATTAATCTCATTCTCTCTCAAATAAATTAATTTGAGACTTAATAGAAAAGTTTGTGTTTAATTCTGTGTGCTGCTTTTTGTACTTGGACTTTAGGGTCTCCCATCTATACTGCTCCAGAAGTTATTAAGGGGATGGACTTCTCCATTGCAAGTGATCTATGGTCTTTGGGTTGTCTACTCTATGAAATGTTTTCAGGTAATTTATTTTTCTTTTAATTTCTATGGAAGAAAATTAATACGTGAATATTTGTAATGTTCTTTGTTGAGAGGCTGCTGCTAAGTTGAGAGAACATTTAATAATATCATTTGTTCAAATGTTCTGCCTTTAAGACAAATAGTTGACTTTTTTATTTGAATTACTTGAGTTTGATGAAAGTGATGGGATAATTTAGTAAGTTCAGGTACATTTGGAGTTTTCCTTCCTTCTTCTCTTTCTCCTCCTCCTCTTCCTACTTTCTCTTTCTTTCTTCCTCTCCCTCTCTTCCTTTTACCTTCTCCCCCTTTTTCTCTCTCTTTCTCTTCTCCTTTTTTCTCTCATGCTCTCCTCTCCTCACTTCTCTTCTCTTCCCCTCCATTCCTCTAGCATTTTAGCCAAGTATCCATGGGAAAGTCTCAGTGCCTGAGGTAATTCCCCAAAATTATAAAATATAGATAACTGAATGAAGTGACAAATTTAGATCCTCTCCTCCATATTCCTAAATTGTTATATAACTGGTCATCAGAGAGGGAATTGCATATTTATATATGTATATATATGTATTATTTATGATATATTGCATATATAAAAACAGGTATTGTTATTTGAAACCTTATAAAGTTACTCTGTGTACCCCATGATATATGTGACTTGCAAATAAAGAATATTTTGACCTGTAGAGTTTTTATATATATATATATATATATATATATATATATATATATATATATATATATATATATATATATATATATATATGTTTTTTTTTAGAAAATACATTTTGAAATCCAAAAATCCAAAAATAAAGGTTGTTTTCATGTTACAGAGAAAAAATAAGATTAAGTTTTAAAAACCTTATGTAAAATTGTTAATTTTAAAGTTATAAATGAAAATAAGAATGTGACTAGAGAGAGGGGATCATGGTCGTTGAATGATATAGTTGTAAGAAGCTTTCTTTAGTGGTCAACTGGTTCTGACATGTGAATGTCATCCAAAGGTGACCTGTTCCATTTTTGTATGTCAGTTAGGAAGTTTTTCATTTTTTTGAGTCAAAATCTGCCTTTTTTAGTTTTTCCTCATTGGTTCTTGTTCTGTCCTTTGGGACCAAGCAGAATCATTATAATTCCTCTTCCCTTCTCATAGTTGAGCACTACTGTTAAGGCAACCCTTACTTTTTTTTCTCTCCTAAACCAAATGTTCTCTTCTCCAGGCTAAACTTCTCTAATTTCTTCTACTGATTCTTCTACTGATTCCAGTCCTCCCGTTATAGCGGGTGCCCTTTCTTGGATGAGCCTCAGCTTATTGATATCCTTCTTAAAAATAATGGTGTACTTTAGAGGTGGTCTAATCAGGATAGGCAGTCAGTCAGTAAACATTTATTAAGCACCTACTGAACTAAGTAAGCTCTGAGGAAACAAACCCAAGATTATATAAAAAAGATGGCCTTTGCCTTCCAGCAGCTTACATTCTAAAAGGAATTAGTTTAACAATGTAACTATTAACTTATTTGAATATTATATTTTTAAAGTAAAAAAAAAAAGTTGATCTCCATCTCAAAATATATTGTTTGTTGATACCAAAATATTACCTAATTTTGCAAGTGAATTTGTCATTTTTAGGAAGACCTCCATTCTTCTCAGAAAGCTTTTCTGACTTAGTGGAACAGATTTTATATCAAGATCTTTTGCCACCTACACCAAAAGGTAAATTATTTCATGTTACATGTGTTTAATTACTATTTTTTGCATTTCTTATACATTCTAATTCTTATTTGGTTTCACAATTTTAAAAAATAAATTAATTTTCATTGTAGTTCATTTTTCATATATTTGCTGTAGCATTACGTCTTTTTATTTTTATTTATTTATTTTTTTATTATAGCTTTTTAGTTACAAGATATTTGCATGGGTAATTTTACAGCACTGACAATTGCCAAGCCTTTTGTTCCAATTTTTTCCCTCCTTCCCCTCACCCTCCTCCCCCAGATGTCAGGTTGACCAATACATGTTACATATGTTAAAGTATAAATTAAATACAATATATGTATACATGTCCAAACAGTTATTTTTCTGTAGAAAAATAATTGGACTTTGAAATAGGGTATGATTAGCCTGTGAAGGAAATCCAAAATGCAGGTGGACAAAAATAGGGGTATTGGGAATTCTATGTAGTGGTTCATAGTCATCTCCCAGAGTTCTTTCTCTGGGTGTATCTGGTTCAGTTCATTACTACTCTGTTGGAACTGATTTGGTTCACCTCATTGTTGAAGAGAGCCACGTCCATCAGTATTGATCATCATATAGTATTGTTGTTGAAGTATATAATGATCTCCTGGTCCTGCTCATTTCACTCAATAGCAATTCATGTAAGTCTCTCCAGGCCTTCCAAAAGCATCCTGTTGGTCATTTCTTACAGAACAATAATATTCCATAATATTCATATACCACAATTTATTCAGCCATTCTCCAATTCATGGGCATCCACTCAGTTTCCAGTTTCTACCCACTACAAAGAGGGCTGCCACAAACATTCATTACAAATCTTTTTAATATTCCAAGGTAGTGAAATAGGAAAAATTTATTTTAATAGTACAACTTAATGTTTTTTAAAGGTTTTTTTTGGCCATTGGTTGAAAACTGCAGAAAATATTTGAAGTTCTTATAACCAAAGTGATATTTAAAATGTCAGTTTTACCTAGGATATTTCTGTGATCTATGTTCAATTCTTATATGAACATTTCCAAATTGAATTAGAACAATGGAAAATAAGGGAATTAGTTAGACTCATAAGATTGTTTAATATAGATTTATCTATATTGGAGCCCCATTCTTTCCTGATGTGCCAAGGAAGCCTTTCTTGTGATTTAATTATCATTATCATCAGCTGGTATATGCTAAGGGTATGTTTGCATATGGTACTATGTAAGATCAAGGTAGAGACATGGAGCTTTTTCTGTAAAGGCTATATAATGGTATATGGAACATTGCAGGATTATACGTTAAGAAGCTTGAGTTTGATAACTAGAAATGAAGAGGTGATCATAGTTGGTAATATGCTGCATTGGACCAGAATATTATGAATCTTTTTAGCCTGTATCTTTGGAGTGCAGAGTCAAAGACATCTATGGCTTTTGACAGTGAGGAAATCTACCAGTTCTTTGATCATCTCATCTGTTCCTTTTGCGGCGTACTCAGGAACATGAGATGCCCACTTGTTAGGATACTAATCTATTTTTTAGGTTAATTTTGTGGAGAGAGACTTATTTGTGGCTCATCTTAATACATATTTATAAATATGAATTTTTTAAAAGCTACAAATTTTTAAATGTAATTGTATCCCATGGCTTAGTTAAACTCAAGAAGTGCTATGTGATATATTGCAAAGAAAACCAGGCTCAGGTTAAGGAGACCCAAATTCAACTTCCCCTTCTCACATACATATGGCCTTGTGGCACTGAATATGTCAGTGTCCCAGGAAAATCTCTTAGGCTCTTAGTTATGATATAACTGCTGTTCTGCATTGGGAGAGGAAGTTTGTTCACAAAATCACAAGCCAAAAAAACTCCAAATACTCCTGCCCAAAACTCTAGGCCAATTTTAGTCTTAGGGAGCTGCTCCCCAGATCATGTTTTGGGCTAATTTTGCCTCCAGTTTTCTCTAGGAACCTCCAAAGGTTGCTTGTGTCTAATTTTTTTTTCCTGAGGCAATTGGGGTTAAGTGACTTGCCCAGCTAGAAAGTGATAAGTATCTGAGCTCATATTTGAATTCAGGTCCTCCTGACTTCAGGGCTGGTGCTCCATCCACTGTGCCACCTAGCAGCCCCTTGTGTCTAATTCTTTATAGATGTGCTTCTTCAGCAGAATGCATTATTATAGGATCATGAATTTATATAGAATTATTGACTTAAAACTGGAAAGAATATAAGTCCTTGTAGGATAGATTGTCATGTCTGTATGAACATCACATCGTTTTACAATAGTAAGTGTTTAATGAGTATTTATTGAAACGAATTGAATTAAATGTGGGTAAAAATTCCCATGCAAGCAAGCATTCAGGGTAATAACTTTTATTATTCATATTAGTCCATAAATAGAGGATACAATTATATTCCCCCCCAGTCAATTCCGACTTCTCCCTTGGATTCTATGCAGTGTCTCAAACTCTTAGTGCCTTTTTCTAGTATGGACTGGCTTGAAAACGAAATTGAACTAAAGGTTTCTCCTCATGTCATACTGCTACTATATGAGTAGTTCATAGTAATAGTAGTGAAGAAGTGAAGTAATGAAAGCAAAGTTCACTTTTTCTCTTCCTGGACCTTCTCCATGAAGCTCCTCCAGCTGTTGCACTATATACATGATTCTTTTTTTTTTTTTTTTTTTAAAGAGACTGATATTGTCTCTTCCTTCTCCTTCTTTGCTTCCAACACCTTTCAGTATGAGTCCCAGAATGCTAGCAACCTAATATTGTTGATTAGTTCCCTTTCCTCTTTAGCTTTACCTTCTCATTGGTTAAGACCACATACAACTATAATGAATTCTTATTATAACTCCTGGTGATAGGGAGTTGTGAAGAGATATTGGAGACTTATTGGGACTTGGGTTTACCCTTATTTTTTATGGAGTCAGTAACTTCTATTTGGTTTATTTTAATATCAGAGAATATGTTGTTTAGGTAGGTTTTATAGCTCTTGTGCCAAGTTGTCATGTTGTTATTCCTTTTCCAATTCTTTTTTTTCCCATAAATCTAATTTCTTTTCCATTTTCCCCAAACATTTATAAAAATGTCTTAAAACTCTTAAAAAAATTATTGCTTTAACTATTCCAGAAACTTCAAGTGAACCTTTGCTGTACTTGTGTTTTTCTTTAAGATTTTGACTATAGATATTTTAGAGTAGTTTTCTTCTGTTTTATCTTGAACATCTCTGTCAACCTAATATATTTTAATAATAGGATTTTTTTTGTTATTTACTCATTCTATAAATCTTTTTCTTTATTTCAAACAATGTTAGGGGATGGGCAGTAGGCTGATCCTATTGCTGAATTCTTGGGATAGTGGGTGTTGTGCGCTTGCCCCATTTGGAGTTTCAGGAGCCTGCAACAGTCCTGGTTGAGAGTGTCAGCATTCCAGTTTCTACTTTGGTCCAGGATTTCTGTCTAGAGGCAGCCAAAAGGTGCCATAGTGCACCAAGTGCTGCCTCTGGGCCTGGGGGGACCTGACTCCCCATGTGGCCTTAGATACTCACTGGCTGAGTTACAGGTCTCAGCTTCCTTCACTGTAAAATAGGGGTCTGATGAGAATACTATGGGTAAAGCTCTCAATACAGTCCCCGGCACACAGCAGGTACTTCATAAATGTGCATTTTCTTCCTTCCTTCCTGGATCATTTTCCCATAAGCTTCAGCTGGAAGGAGCTCCCCTCTCCTCTGGGGGTCAGAGGTCCCCAGATGCTGCTTGCTTCTCGAACAGCCTGTAGGCATAGGGCCCCCTTCCCACTCTCCCTGTGATCTAGAGTTCCATGTGTATTGATTATATTCTCTGGGCTGGATGTGGGACCATTCCTTACTGTCCATGAGCACAGCTTCCTCCTGGGCCGGGACGTTCTTCATGGTCCCTGACGTCAGGCTCGGTCTTCAGTGTCACCAAACCCTTGGTCTCCCTCTGCTGCACTGTGCTGGAAAAATCACTCTGTGCTTTTCTTCTTAGATTTCTGGATTCCTGCTTGGTCTGGTGCCAAGGAGCTGGGGGTAAAGCTCTGCGGCCTTGCTCTTCTGCTATCTTGGCTCTGCCCCCCTGGGATGGGCTCTTGGTTCAGGCGGCTGCCTCCCTGATCCCTGCCTCCCTTCAGCTTTTTTAGACCCAGGATAAAGGGATGATACAGAGTCATCAGCACCAGTTGCTTGGGCCTATCTCTTCCTGAGATATCTTTGCCAGGGAGGTTTGAATGGATTGACAGGGAAACTTCCCAGTTGTCTCAGGAGGTGTCAGTAGGCATGTTCACAATTCCCCTGGGGAGAGATGAACAAAAGACCAAACAGAGGCTCACCTCCATTAAGGCAATGTTATTTACTCTTGGCAACAATCTGCTTTCATCACGTTGATCAGACCTTTCCAGTTTACTCTCTTTAGTATTTGTGCTTCTATCTTGGCATTTTGTTCAGTGACTGTCAGAAGCATTTTCCTGCTGAATTGAATCTTTCAGGAGAAAACAAATTCAGGCAACTAACTGTAAAGCTCATGGAAAGCAGGCAGTGTATGGCAAATGGTAAAGTTTTACTCCAAGAGTATTCTTTTTTTTTTGCAAATGCAAAATACTTCCCTAATTCCTGTGGTTTAGTCTCCCCCTGATGGGGAAAAAGGTAAAATTCTCTTTGCTACCTGTTTGCACATTGTTATTATATAATTTTTTTTCATTAAAGCTTTTTATTTTCAAAATATATGCATGGATAATTTTCAACATTCACCCTTGCAAAACCTGTGTTCTAACTTATTTCCTTCCTTTCCCCCCACTCCCTCCTGTACACGGCAAGTAATCCAAAATATGTTAAACCTGTGCAGTTCTTCTATACATATTTCTACAATTATCACTATGCACAAGAAAAGCCAGATCAAAAATAAAAAATGAGAAGGAAAACAAAACGCATTGTTTGCATATTATTGCAAATTTAAAGAATGCATTGGCCCTGCCTTTTTTTCTCCCCTTCTAATGTCTTTGAAACATTGCTTTATCATTAACCAGAGCACTTTTATCCAGGAGCTTTTCCTCTTGCTCTTGTTCCATCATGCATCAGGGCACCAGGTTGGCCATTCTCTCCCCGCTTATGCCCTCAACACCTAGGGTCAGGAGAAGAAATTGGCCTCCTGGAGCCCCACTGCTCCTTCCCTCAGCAACCTCTTTCCTTTGATGTTCACTCTGTCTCTAGTATCCTTTTTATGTCCTTGTTGTTGGCCATTTCCCCCTTTTGTCAGGAGTGGGTTCCTAGTTCCCAGACTTCCCCTGCAATATAGCCCCATCTTCCCATGGATGCCCAGTCAGTCATCCCGCTTTTCTAATTCTTCAGTGCTCGTGACTTCTGTCCCTACTGTGTTTTCGCTCCCTCTGAGGCAATTCTCCTATCACAGCTCCTTTCTGATGACAATTTCTGCCTCTGCCTCAGTCTGTCTAAATCCTCATGGTTAATTCCTCCTGCCTCTCCTGGCTCCCCAGGACATCACCCTGTTAGCCTTGTCATTCACCCCTCCTCCTCTCACAGTCTTGCCTCTCTGGTGATCCAGTTCAGCCCACCACAGCCCCCTCCTCCCTGACCCTCTCTGGGGCCCTCCCTCTCTCTGGTTCCATCTGCTTCCAGATGAGGTCCTGACAGGATGACCTGTGTATGTCATCCCACTGAGAAGGGTCCTCACTGCTGCCTACAAGTCATTTATTCATCTCTCTCTCTGACTATTATGTAGGCTCTGTTTTAATCCTTCAACTTCCTCTTCCATTCTTTCTGAGCACATGACCTTACCTCCATGTTCCTGAGAAAAGCAGGCGCACACACTGCTAATTCCCTCATCTGCCCTACAGCCCATCCCCAGCCCATCCCAGAGAATGAGGGGCCCTTTTCTTTGCCCAGGTCAAGGGTCTTGTCAGTAGGCAGTAGCTGGAAAACAGAGAAGGGGAATGGATAGCAAAGGACCTCACGGGTTAAGGGCCTAGGGTCGCTTAGTCTGCAGAGAAGACACCATGGACTTCCATGTGGACAGTGGATTCGGCTTCTCCTTGGCCTCCGAGGACAGCACCCAGAGCAGTGGGGGGAGATGCAGAGAGGAAGGTTGAGACTCGATGGGAGGACCATGCTCCCCACAGGGGGAGAATGGGCTGCCTCAGGAGGTAGGAGTTCCCCTCCATGTGGAAGATTTCGTGGCAGGCTGGCTGACCTCTTGGTGTGTTTGTGTGCTGAGGAGCCCCTTGTCAGCATTGCTTGGGCAAGGGAGCACCTAACTCCCCTAAAACTCCCAACTCCAAAATTCTGTGATTTTTGGGTTCTGCAAGTTTATGACACCACAATGTTCTTCAGTATCAAGGAACCAATGTTTCAGTTGTAAATGTGTATGTGTGTATGCATGTCCATGTATGTATATACACATGCACACACAGGAATTGCATATGTACGTGCACATATGTATGTATACACACATATGTAGATATGCATGAGTGCATTAATATGTGCATGCAAACATGCGTATGCATGCACTCATTGCCCGATCCATGCATGCATGCACACATACATATACAAGCATGTGTGTACATATGCGTGTATGTGGGTATGTATGTATACATATGTATATATGTCTATGTGTATGTGTATGCAGGAACATTGTTTGAGAAATCCTGCTGTGGTATTGCATTTCATTTGGTGCCATGACTTTATCGGTACGGGTTCTTCCTCCAATGCCAATTGCAGCACCTCCCTTGCCTCTCATCATGTTTAGCCTATAAGTCCTCCCCAGGAGCTCTATCCGGTGTTCTAGAAGCCTTCTTCTAGCTCTTGTCAGGCTTTGGAGGTTACTGAATGCAGGGCTGCCCATCCCTTGCCCTTTACTTCTGGCATGGTCTCAACCACCCTGTTTTCCCGAGAGAGTCTCTGGATCCATCTCTTCAGTCACTTTTCTAATCCTGTTATTAATCTCTTAGTGGTCATAAGCTGCTCCAACCCACCATGCACCTCTGCTTTGCCATTGGAATGATCCATGACTTTAACATTGGCAGAATATTGTTTTTAAGAGATTTGCTTTTGTTCCTGGTGGGGGGGGGACTGTAGAGTCTTTAAAACATTATTCATTTTCCCAGCATCATTCAGTGTGTTCTCCTCTGCTTATCTCCTATTTTGATAGGCAGGGAATAAAACAGAGAAATAAATGTTCAGCAGAGATGTCTGATACCGTTAGGGAGGATGTCCATATGCAGTATCTATTTGGAAGAAGGTTTCCTTCCCTATGGGTGGAGAGGTCACCACGAGATTGTGTCTTCATTCCATCAAATCTTGGAAAATTGTAGAACATCCTAAATGAGATATGTAATCATTCAAGAGTATTTGGCCTAATTATATACATAGAGAGGATGAAGTGAAGGAAGATTGCCCACTCCCCAGACTGTGACAAGCCACTACATGGTCAAACCATAAATCTGGTCCCTCATTATGCATGTCTCAGATAGATAATGATTCATTTCCTGATTGAACATTATTAGTGGTTATGTATATTATAAGTAAACAAAATTTAGAGTAAATGGCTACAAATATATGAATATTATCTAACTGTACCTGAAAGTAAGTCAAAGAGAATATAAGAAAGAGTAACAAACACTTAGGAATTAGAGCTATATATTTTTAAGACATATGATTAATGGAGAGATTATTACATTGTTAAGGGAAATAAAAATAATTCACTTGGGAATTTTCTTCCTAGCCCAAGAATTGTATTGCTTTTTGCTCTTGGGGAAAATATTTTATCATCTTTTGCTTTCTTTTTAAAGGGAACAGTATAACTTTAATCAACTGATATTACATAAATACATGTTTTTTTTCCGATTAGAAACATTGATAAGTGTACCATTTAAACTTTACATTTTTATTTATTTAAAATTTTTGATACCTAAAATTTTACTTTTCTTATAGATAGTACTCTTCCTGAAGCATCTCCTGAGTTTGTTAATTTACTTGATGGATTACTTCAAAAAGATCCTCAAAAAAGGTAGATTATTTTGTTACCAACTCATGTTTGTTTTTCTTTTGTTGTTGTTGTTGGTACATTATTATTCTCCCTTCCTTTTGTTTATAATAGTAATATATGTACTGCAGAATTTTTTTCTTTAACTACTTCAGATTATCTTTTAAAAAAACACATCTTTTCTTGGCTCTGAGAAGAGAGTGAATTTTGTCACTTTTTAGGAGTACTTTTTGCTATGATAATTTAAAGTTCATCATTTTCTCTTTACATTTCACAAAAACCCAGTGAAATAAATATACTATAACTCCTGAACCCAGGTTGTATATTTTCCTTTTACTTATGGTCAGGTCAGATAAATGTCAGGCTGTTGAATTGGGATTCAAACCTTCAAAAGGATTGCTATCTTTGTGGGTAAAACATAGCTATATGAAAATCTAAATATGTATTGTAATAAAATGTTAACTGAAATGTATTTTAATTCATTGTATTTCAGTGAATATTATTGTTTCCTATGGAAGTGGGCCTGAAGGAGAGTTAATTGGGTGATTAAAAAAAAGATAGGGTTCTTGTCCTCCTATTTGTGATATAACACATATATAACTGTATTGCCCATAAGTGCAAAAGAGAATTGTGATTAAAGCAGTGTATATGAGTATGTTGTAATATTGGTGGTCAGGGATAAAGATGGTACCTGAATTACACATTCTTTTCTTGTAGTGGGAGTTCTATACCTTAAATGATGTTGGGAAGATCCTTGGTCTCAGAGTCAGGAGTTCTGGACTCTAGGCCTCTTTCTGCTCTGATTTTGGGCAAAGCATCTTATTTGTTTAAGGTTCTGTCTAGCTCCTGTGATTGTTCTGTAGAGCTTTATGATGTATAAGAAAAACTATGAAAAGAAGAGGTTGGCTATTGAGGCATTGACTCCCCAATGCCTACAAGGAAGTGCTTTTAAAATGACTGTTGTCTTTAATGTGAGTTAAGTGGATATCAGTGTTATAAAATCAAGTTGTTTTATTCCAATAAATAAATATAAAAATTCATTGAATAATTAGGATGTAATGTTTCTCATCAAAGCATAATTTATCTATTAATAGATATGCAATAAAATGTACAATAAAATTCTTTTAAAAAACTTTTAAACAGTGTAATATTATTTTTTATATATGGAAGCAGATCAATATAGGTAGAGTTATGGTTTGAGAATTCATAATCACATTTTCTTCTGTCAGAGAGATTTTATTAATGAAGTGTAAGGCTATTGTGTATTTATTAATCCAGCATTTTAAAAAAGAGCATTAAAAAGCATAAAATTAATAGGATTTTTCTTAATAAAAGATGATAATGTATTAATCTCATCATCTATTTTCTCCAAAAGGAAAACTTCTTTAATAACAGCTAAAAGTTTCCCCATACAACAGTTCTTACCCATTTTTTGAGTCCTGGGCCCCTTTGGCAGGCTGATGAAGCTTATAAATGCCTTCTCTGAATAAAATTCAGAGGGTTACCAAGGATATTCTAATCACAATGAAAATAGTTATCAGAATAATAACAAAGAAAAGTTCATTGACTCCACAATAAGAATTGCAGGTGTCTAACAGCATATGTGATATTCTGAGAGGAAGGAGATGTGCTCCATTGCCTGAAACAAGTTTGGTGACTGTGGTTATTCAGAGTTTATTTCTCTTTCTGTATATTTTAATCTGTATTATGTGGGCATTGTATATATTTTCTTGGTTCTACTCAGGTCACTCGGCATCAGTTTGTATTAATTTTCCCCTGCTAATCTGAATTCTTCACATTTGCGGTTTCATTTATCACCTTTTCCTCCCCAATTTTGTCATTTCCCAACTTTCTTTTTAGTTTTGTGCCACCATGAAATGTGTTACTGTAAATATTTGGACATGCATGAAAACAAAAGTTTTCAGAGCCACATTTTTTGAATAAAGTGAATGATCAAAATGGTTTCAGAAATAGAGAGGTGATTGCAGAAATGAGATCACTTCTCTGTTTGTCTCACAAGACAAACTCATGGTGATTCCCAAAAGGCAGAAATCTCAAAATATATTGATCAGTGGTCACCATTGTGGAGTAAATATATGGCCCCTCATGTGTCTGCCTTGAAGGGTGATATGTATTTATTTAAACAAATGCTTTCTAATACATCAAGCCTAGACATAAATTGGCTAATTTTAAAATCATTCACATTAATTTATTATTATTCTCTCTAGACTGGAGTTGGGATCTTAAAATGAACTTGGAATAGGTCACTAGCAGGCCTTGATCTGTGGGATTGTAATACTTCCTAAATTGTCCCTTTCTGTACCAGCTCAGACTTCTGGATGTTTTCTCTAAATTTTTACCCGCTGTTCATAAATGTTTATTTAGCATGCGTCACATTTTAAGTAGAGATGAAATTTTTAAAAAAATTAAATCTTAGATTTATATTTAAGGGGAGATAATTTATAAATCCCTCCACTGTAATTCTATTCTAATACATATTCTAATACATGTGGTAAGGGCTAGTTTTAGCTAGTTTAGTCCACCAAATTGGAAGGTCCTTCACTCTTCCTTCTCTGTTGGCCTCTGTGTATTTGTTTTGGGCTTGTCCCTGAAGGTTGGCCATTGCAGGATAAATTTTTGTGGTCCTAGCAACTTGGGAAGCCATCACCTAAGACTGAGAGGGAGCAATCTACATGAGTACCCACATTGGTAAGATCACGGGTCTTTTGAAGAAGAAATTGCGGATGACATTAAGTCATCGTACTTCAGTATTTCCGAGATATTCCTGGAATGATCTGAGCATTTGTTATCTTGTTTTCCACAGATTGACTTGGGCAGGTATATTACAGCATTCGTTTTGGAAGGAAGCTTTCACTAGAAAAGATCGTGATTCTTCAAGTACCCAAGATACCAGCTTCAGGTAAGTTCATTGCTTAAATGGGCTTATAAATTTAATTCTTCTTGTGAAGTATAGTTGTGAATACATAAATCAACGTTGTGTACTATTTGAAGACATTTTTGCCTGACTCAATAACATGAATATGAATTTATATTTCTTTACAAATATATTTGCACACATCTGTAATGCAGCACACACATATACATGCATGTATACTTAGACATATATGTGTATCGTGCATATATGTTCATGCATATGCATGTGTGTGAATATATGAATATTTGCAAATATAGGTATATCTAAATCTTTGTTATGTGTATGAAGGCTTATTTGTGTAATGTCAATAAAAGATGTGTTTGTGTAAGTGTAAATGTAGATGTAGACAGTGACATGGATATATCTCTACACATACACACACAGGTTTAGCTATGATATTTCTTATGTTTTTGTTTTCTCAAACATTAAAATAGTCTGCCTTCAATAAGGAGTTCCTGAATATTTCCCTCGTGTCTGTCACTGTGCCGATCTTTGTGGCCCAGATTCTGATTGTTTGCAGTCTTTTTGGGACATTCTGATATAGTGAAAAGAGCCCTGAGTTAGGGGTCAGGAGCCCTGCCACTGACACATGGTCAGGAGCAGTGTTCAGTGTCAGGCGCGCCACGGCCTCTGTCATTTACAAAATGAGGGAAAGGATCCCCGTCTTGCCTGCTCTTGGAGGGCAGCGAGAAGCCTCAAAGGAGGTGTGACTATGGGAAAGCAGTGATCAGGAGTGCCACAGCCATTGTGCGTTTTGTTGCTGGGCCCACAGCTTACACAGCTGCTCCCAGTTCTGGACAGCAGGAGTCTGATGGTAAATTTGTAAGGCAGAAATCATGGGCTAATGTGATACACAAGTGTCTGCAGCCCCGTTACAACAGAGATTTGGAAATGGCCCATCCAGAAAGCTCCCCAGGGTTCCCTGTTGGGTTTGCTGTTGAGTTGGCATTATACATGCCATGATGTAAGCCTGGTCACTTAGCTGTCATGCCTGAAGTTAGGAGGAGCCCTTCCTTATGTATACTTTGTTTCTCCTCACTTACTGAGTCTCTGATGAGACTGTCATTTGTTCAGGTTCAAAAGGAATGGGAAATGATGCCCTGAGGTAAACCAGGTAGTTTTGCAGAATTGCAGAACTCTCTCCCTCCTCCCCTGCCTCCCTTTGCCCCTTCTGTCCTCCAAAGAACTGAAGCATCCTTAGAAGCCTCCCTCATCCAGCCTCTGATGCTGCGGGAGGCCTGCCTGCTGGGCCCTCGCTAGGGCACCTCTTGTCTCCAGAGCCAGGGAATGTTCTTGTCACTGAATCACAGGGTTATTTCTCCCTCAAGTTGCATTTGGATTTCTTTCCTGATCAGTCATTCTTAGTCATTGTGAGTGACATCCACATGTCTGAGAATTATGTTTAAAGATAATCCACGTCTCATTAAAAACACAGAGGAAAAATGTTTTATTTGCACCTGCTCTGCTTATGCACATTTGATAGCATTTTTCCAAAGCTGGGCTTCTGAAGGAGGTCGTACATTAATGGTGGTTGGACCCAAGAGAGAGCAATAGGCTTCAGAAAAGAGGGATGACTTCTTGGTGAGGGCTGTGGAAAGGAAAGCAAGCTGGACTTCAGGGTCTGATCCTAGGCTTTGGTAACTGGTCATGGTGTGACTTTGAGTGACTTCCTTTATGTCTCTGAACTTCAGTTTCTTCATCTGTGAAATGGGGATAATAATTCTTAACTCATCCTACCAGACCCTGTGTTCTGCTCCTGGGCCCCCCAGGTGGGCTTTGGCCTTATATTGGACTAACCTTTTTCTGAGAAAACTAAATGTATAGAAGTACTTAGCATGAGATTTAGCTTAATATCTTAAAATTATTATATTAGCTTATAGATTTTTTTCCTAGTACTTTTATTATTAAATAAATGGAGGGAGGGGAAGGAGTGATGGTTTGAATTTTTATTTCCCCCTTTACTTTACTTAGATGGTAAGATTAATTGGAATCTTATTATTAGAAATGTTTTCTTTCTTCCAGTAATGCTTTGGTTTCCCTTAGACTGTGAGAAACTGAGCAGACACCTGGAGAGTTTGAGTAAAAAGTCTCTTCTTCCTCATGGGAGAGGGAGGGTCTTTGGGGCTATTATAAGTTTGAACATAGACTTCTGTTAAGGTTTCCCTTGACAGAAGAGAAGAATCTCTTCTGTTAACAAGAGACTTCCTGATCTGAAGAGGGAAAACTAAATGTGGAGAGATTAACCACATAGATCGGTAGGCTGTGGCAGGGAGTCAGGGTGAGGGAACCAGTGGGAGTTGGCACCAGAATAAGATGGGGGCTTCAGTTGAAGTGGGAAAGAATCAGCACTGATGGGACAAAAGCAAGATGGCCCAAGTAAAATATCAAGAGAATCAGAATAAAAAACCCCTAGTATTTTGCATAGATAGATCCTTTTTTGGAAAATTGATAGAAATACGAGCCAATGAGCCAGGGTTGGGAGAGGGAGACTGCGTGATGATAAGATCACAGATCTGTGAAGATGTCTGTGTAGATGTTCCCAAATACTGACATATCCACATCCACATATACGTGTATACATATATACACACACTACTTAGAAAGGAGGCTTTTACATTTATGGTTTGGTTTTCTGATAGTAGTTCAAAGATCTAATAGCCATTTTGTCTTTATTAAATACTTACTAAATGTACAAATGAATGATTCGGAGGGAACCAGGGATAATGCTAGAAGGAACCCAGAACGTATTGCTAGAAATTAGGAAGTCCTGGGCAAGAGATGGGGGGATAGTGTTTTTATCTGAGGAGATCATGGGAAGGGAACATCTGGCTAAGAAGAAGGCCATCTCAGATAGAGATTGGGATTTCTGAACCACAAGTTAATATCTAAGAGAAGGCTTTTTGTCAGGAATAGGATCTTTTTAATGAAGTTCAATAAAATATAATAGGATAGCATAATGATTAGTCAGCGGGTATTGAGATGATGAATCTGGCTTTGAGTCCCATCTCTGGCCCATTCTAACTGTGTTATTCCGGGCAGACCTTTTAATTTCTCATTGTCTCAGGTAACTCTTTGAATCTGCAAGTTGCCAAATAGTTGCCTGATCTGTATTGGTAAAGAGAATTTCCTCATAGATCTGGCATCTGTTTTATTTTTCTGTCTGTCTATCCACCTGCCTGTTAGCATGAAACTCAGTTGATGTATTTATTAGGTTTATTGAGCTGATTTTCTTGTTCTTTTTTTCTTTGTTATAAGAAATTATTCCTTGGCTAGGGAAGGAGACAAAAATATTGGAAAATGAAGGCGATATTAAAGGTGATGTAAAAATAAGAGATTTCAATTAAATTTAAGCAATAGGAGAGGGAAAATGGATTGTGTTTTGCTTCATTGGAGGAATATCTTCACTCATACTCCATATAATTTTCTTTCTCTGTTATCTTCAATAGTATATATAGTACTTCACATTTATAATCCTTCATTTCTTCAATGAAGAGAAATGGCTATAATTTCATCTCTTCTCATGGCCAAGTTTGTTATTATAATTATACAGTGTTTGGATTAATTTTTAAAATACTCTTTCCATTTATATTGTTGTAGTCATCAAAAAGATTATTTTCTGCTTCTCTTTACCTCACTTTGTAAGAAATCCAGTGTTTGTGTTTTTCATGTTGATCCTTTCTTATGGGGAAAGAATAATTCATTATGTTCTTGTAATAGCCATTCCTCAACTCTTAGTTATCTTCCCCCCCTCCCTTAGTTCTTGGTACTATAAAATGGCTACTATTAACATTTTGGTATATATGAGATCTTTCTATTTTTGACATCCTTGGAGTATATGCCAAAAGTGAGATCTTTAAGTTAAAGAACAGGAGCGCTTCAATCACCTTCTTTCTCATCCTATTCCAAACTAATTTCCAGAATGGTTGGATCCATTCACAGCTTCATCATCACAGTCTGCCTTTCTTCCCATAGCTCCTTCATCATTGATTGTCATCTTTGTCAGTTTCCTGAATGTAAAGTAAAACTTCAGAGTCATTTTGATTTGTGTTTGTTTTATAATTAGAAATTTGGAATCTTCTTTCATATTTTCTTAATAGTTTGTAGCTTTCTTTTTTTGAGAATTATTTTTTCAGGATGGCTTGTGGTAACATTTCTGTAAATTCTCTTTATAGTTTGCCTATTAGACTCTTTCATAGATATTGAATGTAAAGGTTTTTCCCCCTCTGACAGCTTCTTGTCTTATTCCAATTATGTGAGATTTTGTCTGTCTAAAAGCTTTAAAATTGATTTATAATTAAAATTATGCATTTTGTGACCAGCTTTAACATTCATTTGATTACCTCTAATTTTGTCCGCCTGCATTTTGGATTTCCTTCACAGGCTAATTGTACACTATTTCAAAGTCTGATTCTTTTTGTACAGCAAAACAACTGTTTGGATATGTATACATATATTGTATTTAACTTATATTTTCACATATTTAACATGTATTGGTCAACCTGCCATCTTGGGGGGGGGCGAAAGGAGGGGAAAAATTAGAACAAAAGGTTTGGCAATTGTCAATGTTGTAAAATTACCCATGCATACATCTGGTAAATAAAAAACTATTTAAAAAAACATTCATTTGATTAAATTGAAAAGTATATAATATGATTCTCTCCTAATTTTTTAATGATGTGATCTTTAATATTGAGGTCATATCCATTTTAAGCTTACAGTAGCATATGAATAATAATGCCATTTAATGCTGTGTGTCTGTTGTCCATGTTCTCCTATAAATCCTTCACAGGGCATCTACCCAATGTGTTATAGCCTTTTTGACGTTGTGTGGATACTAATGGAGCAAACAGAGGCTATTTATTGATTATCTGTCACTCTTGCCATGTCTCTATGACAGACCATTTTTCCTGTTATATATTTTGTTGACCTCCTTTACTAAAAAAGAGTTCAGCTTAACTCTCCACATAGGAAAAATAAATTCCTATTGCTCAGACTATAGTATGAAGTTGGATAGAAAACCCATAGATTAGGGCCATTACTACATATATCTTGGACAGCTGCTATGTACTGAGCAATGACATAGATCCTAAATTGAACATGAAGAAAATGAACTGGATTGCCTTTGGGAAATTATGCACTTCTTTTGATAATACCAAGCTTCTTCCTTGAAAAAAAGGCCTGTCTTTTTAATACTAATTTTCTTCTTTTGATTTAATTTGGCTCTGAGTCATAGAGTACTAATTTCTGAGTAATTAAAGTTGAAGACTACCCAAAGGGTACTGAAGAGGTATATGGTAGATTTAAGCAGGCATTTGCACCAACTCAGCTGGTTATCAGCCAGAAATTACACCAGATGAAGGTCATGGAAGATATAAAGGTGAATAAAATATCCATCTGAATGTAAGCTCTTAAGGAATTTATAATTTAATGAGGCATAGAAAACAAACAAAAATAATTATTTAATAAGGAAAATATGATCTTTTTAGTTCTGTGGATATCTAGAGAAGAGAGATTATATCTAGTTAGTAGGGAAGGAAGGACAAGAATCAGGGGAATATTTATAAAGTAGATATAATTTGATAAGGCATTTTGAAGGATGGATAATATTTTGAGAAGTAGAGATGGAGTGAGAACATTTCAAGTAGAATAATAATAATGATAATTTAATTTTACAAATTTGTAAATAAATTTGTAAAGAAAACTCTTTACTTAAATTAGCTCATTTGATTGTCCTGTAGTATATGAACTCCCCAACATACTCTTAATAAGCTTCCCTAGCTTACTTCCCTAGTAAGTACTTGAGATATTATAATCCCCATTTTCAAATGAGGAAACTAGTAGTCCTTGGTTATAGAACTAGTGAATAAGGTGAGATTTGAACCTCGATTTCTCCTGACTCCATATCCAGTGATTTTTATACTCCACAGTTGTGTGTGTTTGGAGAACAATGATCAGATTTGACTAGAATGTAGTAGATTGAGATAGAATATGAAGGATCTTAAAGGTAGGCTAATGAGTTTTTACTTAGTGCGGTGGGTAGTGGGAGCCATTGAAGATTTGGGGTTAATAGAGTGACACAATTTATGTTATACTTTAAGATAATTAATATGGCAATATTCTATGGGATGTATTAGAAGAATGGGAACATAGAGGCAAGGAAATTGGTTAAGGGGAATCTACAGTAGATTTGGCAAGATCTAGAGAAGGCCTGTTACATAAACCATGGGAATGAAAAGGAAAGCCTGGATAGCCTTCTAGAAATCAGATTTTCCTTTTAAACCTTATACCCCCAAAAATCATGTTACATAATCTGAAGCCAAGTGTGGATTTTTTTTGGGGGGAGGAATGGACAGATATTTATTGATTAGCCATAATATTTCTTCCTTTGATTAACAGGACTATTTAGGGAATTGGATGCATTTGCTTGTATTCCTACAATCATAAATTCATTCCTTGTTTCTTAACATAACATCTCCTCTATTAGTCCTCCTTAATACCATCTGCATATGGCCTCTGGGTCCATGGCTCCTTGCCTTCATTTCTATTTGAAACCTTCTTTCATTTCCTTTGTTGCTAAGCCATCACTTGATTTTTTAAAAAGTTTAAAAACTCGCTTCCAGAAGGTGTTTTCCCTAAGAACATCCTGCCCTACATATGCCTATTTTTTGTATTTCTTTAGTCCTGGAGAGGGACAGTAACATTGTTGCACATCATCATGCACTTGTTTATGTTTTCTAGTTTTTCATTAGCCTTGTCTCCTGAATTATATTCTCAACTCTTTGGCATTATTCCTTTGTGTATTCTTATGTGTTTCTCAGGAACTGAGTATTGATTGAATTGAATGAGCAAATTTAGTGCTCCGTATTTTTGAGTTAGGACTCATGCCTAAATTGGGACATAGGGCTTGATAAGACAGGTTTCACCATAAATGTTTGTTATCAAGTTATAATGAAAGCATTTAATTTCAACATTTGTCAAGTCTACATTGTACTAATTAAACTGATTAGAATTTAGCAATCATGTCTAATATCTTTAGATAGGTTGCAACTAGATTATAGCTTTAAACTAAAATTTCATGTGGGATTGCAAATTTGCAATACCTGTTAATTAACAATTTAACTTTTTAGCCATAGTAGGAAGTTTGTGAGTGCACTAATAAAATAACTTTGAAAATCACAGTGCAATTTTTTTTTTGTTAAGGTTTTCAAAACTATCATTAGGTACCATTATTTTTTGCTTTCTTAAGAAAGCTATTATTAAGTTGTCTTTTTTTATGATTTGCCCCAGGCTATCTTACCACTATCATATTGTTTATCTTAACTTTAAAATCTTGATAATTGTGTAATTGAATTATCTTGTGATGTATTGTCCATTTTAGTAGAGGAGAAAAAGGGAAGAGCAAGTTAGAAAGACTCCTTTTAGGTTATATTTAGTTTGGCATAAAAATATTTTGGAATTAGGTATTTTTTAGGAATAAGTTTTCCTTAGGTTTTGAGCTGTTAATATGATTGAGATTTTTTAAAAAATAAATTAACTATTTGATAGAAGGATTTCTTTGATGTAATTGGAGAATGATATTTCTTATGTTTAAGAATATTCTGATATGAGCTGTCATTGAGATTTGTTTTTACTTTTCTGTGTTAAAAGTATTCCATATTTAGTTGATTTCAGTGTGGTTAGAACATTTATTATGATTAGAACATTGTACTGGGGTAGTAGGGACCATTTTAGCCTTGCTTTTATCCCATTGTGAATTTGGATAATTTTTGTGTTCCTTATTATTAAGACTTGATTTAAAAAATTAGAATGAAGAAAAGAATCATTATTGTATTTTGGTACTTACTAATTCTATGAATTTTGGGTAGATCATTTCACTTCTTTGGATCTCAGTTTCCTAATTTTTAAAAATGAAAGGTTTAGACTAGATGGCTACAAGAGGCTCTTTCATGCTCTAGAGCTATGATCTATCATCCTTTGACTTTTGAATACTTTGTAAGAAAGAATATTCTAATGATCACAATTTGTGTGATTTCTTTTTCTTTTCTTTACTTTTTTTTTTTTTTGAGAGGCAATGTGTGTCACACAGCTAATAAGTGTTAAGTGTCTTAAGATTGGATTCAAACTCATGTCCTCCTGACTGTTTTCCACTTTGCCTCTGTAATGTGTGATTTCTTAAAGAGACATTTAGAACTTACTACGGGTACCATATAATTGATATTGTTCAGAGAGAGAGAATGTGTGTATTGTATACATATATGTATGTTGTTAGTGATATCTGCATTTATGCACACACACACACACACACACACACTCACACTTAGGTCTCAACATCTCTATATAGAGAAACACTATGTCAACAAATAAATAAATAAATAAATGAAAAATATACACACACACGCACATGACTCTGGAAAAAAGAGTGAGAGTGATAACTGTTTCTGCTTCACTTAAATCCAATTCATATGCAAGCCATCACTTTCATGATATCATTGATCCTTTTTGGAAACAAAGGATGAACAAGGAACAAAGGAATACATACACACATATGTACACAGATATATGCATATATATAGTAACTTTCTTCAATTAAAATACTTTCTTTAAGTCATTTATAATCTTTAACAAGGTTCCTCCTATCTTAATTCATCATTTTGCTAAAATATTGAGTATAATCATATAGCATCATAGAATTAGACCTTAGGAATTCCTTGGCTTATTGAAAATCAAAGCTTCCAGATGAGGAAACTGTGACTCAGAGGAGTGGGACTTGCTCATGATTAGGTGACCACAAATGTCCTTTCCCAAACTGGTTCTCTATGGACAATTCTAAAAATAGTTTTTTTTTATCATGGATGATAAACTGGTTTCTTTTATTGACAAACAGAAAAATCATGGAGTGTTCCTTATCTGAAGAACGTGAGGAGCTGTTGAAAAGCAAAGAGAATGTACAGACTACAGGGTTCAAAATCAGCCATCAATTTAACAAGTCTTTTAAATTAGGTAAGATTTTTATGGCAGTAAATTCATTTAAGATTACTACTGCTAATTGTATCTCATTTCCGAGGTAAGACGGCTTTTAAATCACAGCAAGGTGCTTTGTTCACGATGTTCTGTTGTTGTTGTTCCTTTATGGGTATTAATTATAGATTGATTTCTTGTCACAGAAAATCCAGCAGAATTGCGACCCAAGAGTGCCCTTGGAAGTGGTCAACTGAACGAATCTATATTTCTTCTCAGGTATGTAAAATGAAAAAGCAGAAAAGAATTAGATGGAAAATCAAATATGCTTCTTTATGATTCATGGTGACTCAGTACTCCATATAAAAACTGTTTGGAAGCTTATACATGAATTTAATTCCTGTGCCTCTAATTTTATGTTCAAAATTTTAAGTAAACCTAATTAAAACCCATGCTTTTTTGGTTTGTTTTTGCCAAATGAAATCATTTGCCCTATTGTAACACGTTGATGTAAGGCTGCAGAAGTTGCTTTTCAATAGACGTGGTCCATGTGTGAAAGACTTAAGCTGTGCTTTTTTCATGTATTGGTTTATATTTTAGATATTATATTTTATATTTCTACATATGGCTAAGGATTATGTTGAAGTTTAATTTTGTCTTTATCCTTTAATTCACAACTATTCATCTACCAATTCACAACATATACTTAATGTGGGCAAGGCCCAGTGCTAGGAATACAAAGGTGAAAATTAGCAAACAGTTCTTGCCTTAGAGAGGTTAATAGTCTAGTCAGAGAATGATGCTATCTATAGATGTATAGATGCACACACCTCTATTATATGAAAAATTATTATAATTTTTATAATATAGTGTATTATATAATATAAATAATTATTGTGTAAATATAGAAATATGTAAAATATATAAATAAATACAAATGATATATAATTTATATAATAAAATCTAATAATATATCATATAATAAATATAATTATTATAATATAAAATTATTACGTACATAAGAGAGAACCTATAAATGTCCCAAAATATTATCACCAAAGGCCTTACAGATGAATTATAGAATTTTTCATAGAATTTGTTGTGTAATTTATACCATTCTTTGAAAGAGAATAATGACGTTAGTAGTTAGATATTGATGAGGGGGAATTCACTGTAGGCAGGAGTTTTATACACTTTTCAAAGACCCCAAAACTAATTGAGAATATTTTATTTTTCCAATTGCGTAAAGATAGTTTCAACATTCATTTTTTGTAAGATTTTGAGTTTGAAACTTTTCCTTTTTCCCTCCTTCCCTTACCTCTCTCCTCCCCAAGAGCAAGCATTCAGATACAGATTATACAAGTACAATCATTCAAAGCCATTTGAAAAAAAAATAGGTGAATACTAGTAAAATAATGTTGGCTTGGTTGAATAGGACCAGGTCAAAGAGTAAAATGTGAAGCAGGTTGTTTGATAAGCAGTGGGGAGCCACTGACAGCTTTTAGAAGCAGAGTAAACGTGAGCGATCTCGTGAAGTATGAAGGTCTAGAGAGTTTGGGGGAGAGCATGGGAAGAACTGTCATCCAGAAGGGGGATTCAGCTTGTTTTGTTTGTCCCTAGAGGGCAGAACTGGGCACAGGGGGCAGAAGGAACAGGGAGGCACATTTGGACTCATTGAGATCCTGAAAAGTGTGGATTGTTTGGATGAATGGCATGGCTGAGTGGTGACATGTTGGGAGCTTCTTGGAACCTCCATGGGCCAAATGAAGAGAGGCCAGCTGCTATTGGATTAGAGCCTCTGAGATCCTTCCTGAGAGGAGACTCGAGTTTTATGATCACTTTGTTACTAAGAAAAAAGTAACAGGCCAACAAATTGGATAAAGCCAGATGGATGAAGTTAAAGAGCCTGTTTTGTTGATTCCCATTGTCTTTAGTTCCCTCTCCCTCTCCCTTTTCCTCTCCTTCTCTCTCTGTCTCTCCTTTTCTTCCTCCCTCTCATTCTCCATTTCTACCTCTTTCTCTGTGTACACCACATGTATGATAGATGTAACAATTCAGTAACTCAGATCAGCAGATTGATCCAACTAAAGATGTACCATTCATTCATAAAGCTTTTAAGTTAAATTGGACGGTTGGAGTCCAGTAATTTAGAGAATGATGTTTTATGAATTTGGGTTCTGAACTGTTTTAAAAATACATTATCAACATTAGGAAATCTAATTTAATATTTGGGGATTGTTGTTTCCTTTCAGTTCTCGCCCCACTCCTCGAACCAGCACTGCGGTGGGACTGGGCCATTCTGATATTGGAAGACATAAACCAGCCCTGCAGATTCCTTCAACAGAGGTGAGCATAAATAAGGGAAAGGAAATTTTTTTAGCATAAAATATGAAATCTAGGCAAAGTAATAGAGAATGATTTTTAGAACTATTTGTATTGGTTTCCAAAAGTTAGTTATCTTTTGGTACAGATTGTGAAATTAAGTAGCATTCCTTGTTCTGGCAAACATATTGTTGCTTCATAAATGTTGAAATGCAAAAGCCTAATGAGTTAATTCAAATATCTGTGGAAGAAGAGTGGACTAGTAAGTTTTTCAAACTTGTAGGTTAATTGTATCTTTATTTCATAATTATGACTGTAATAGTTATCAGTATCAGTTAAATTTGTTAATTTTTTCATATTAAAATATGCTAACTCATGAAATGGATTTTTAAAAGTAACTCAATGTAAAAACGGAGTTAGTAAAATCTACTTTACTTAAATCAACTTGATGTCATTGAAATAAAAGTTATTCTATCTAACCACACTAGTATGATCTGTGAAATAAGATGCAGCAGTCATAGAAGATTTTTCTTCTATTCCAAGGTTCAATTCATTCAACTAGGTGGTAATAGTAGTGTAGCCTGTTGCAATCAGTGAGAGGAGGGATATGAGAAGATCACTGTGTGAAGACAATGTGTCTTCACCAGCAATCACAGGCCAGGTTCTTAAAGACAAGGCCCTTTATTTTAAGTCAGGAATAAATAACAAATAAAATTCAGCTCGCTGGAGTGTATCCAAACACTTAAGTGTGCCATGGTCATAGAATATTGAAACTTGAAGGAACATTGGATGAGTGAGCTGAAAACAGAAAGAGGGCATGAAAAAACTGGTACCAGAAACTAAGTGATCCTTTTAGAGCTAGTAGTGGTAGTTTTCTTTTGGAGTCCTACTTATGTGAGAAGCTTCCCTTCCTTGCAGCATTGGGGTTAGCATTGTGGCTAATTTTGAAATTGCTATCCTCATTTGTGACTTAAAGGGAGAGAGCTGACTGAGAAAATCTAGCTGGGTGAGTGTGTAGTAGAAAATCCAGTTTTCTCTATAGGCCTTTGAAGTGGCTTTAGGAATGGATCTACTTCTATTGAAGTTTTGGTTCTTTATCTTCTCAGTGTTATGGGATACCAGCAAAAGAAAACATTGTAGAAAATGGAAAAAAAGTGCTTAGTTTGTTATAAACTTGCATTAACCTAATATTAACTGAAGTGACACTTTTATGGACATCTTTTAAAAAGCTTTTCATTTGTCAAATTAGAGGGAAATCCTGAAGCAATGAGATTACAGATTCACTTGGCCATTTGAATAATGTGTCAAAGAAAAGATAGTTGAGTATTGGTTCTTTTTTTCAGGTGAAAAATTCATATTTATCTCAGCAGGACATGGAGTCCAGAATGAAGGAGCTCATCTATACTGATGCTGATCTCATTGTGACCCCAATAATTGATAACCCAAAGGTATGAAAAATGTAAAAATCCTAGTGCGAGTTCTGAAACCTGCAATACATTTTTGGCCAAAGTATGTTTTGACTTCTGTGTGAACAGCTTTCTGGTGGCATTTCTCTAGTGTTTTTCTTCCATTCCCGATTTTCCCTCCAACCCCATCTCTTCCTCCCCTCCTAATTTGTTTGCTGTCCTGTATTATTCTAATGTAGTTAATCTTCTTGTCATATACTCTACCATTCTGATACTTTGCACCCCTCATTGTTTCTCTGATAAATTTCCTTGCTCTTTTTTTTTTTAAATCTGCTTTCCTTATTTCCTTCTTTCCAGTCTGCATATCAAAGTCTTTTTGCTCTGGCTTCTCTTTTTTAGACTCAGATCTAGTCATTTTCCATTCATCTTTCCCTCAATGATCTTTCCCTCCATCATCCATCAATCAATCAACAACATTTGTTGAACATCTGTTATGTGCCACATGCCCTATCTTTGTTCCTCTCCTGGTCTAGCTCCTAGAGGTTCTACTTTTTCTCTATTGACTTTTCCTGTTTATCTCCTGTTTTTTTTGCTCGTCTTCATCTGCATTTAATTTCTGGTCCTTTCTTTTCTTTTTCCTGTCTCGATTTCTTATTTATTCAAGATTTGTTTTTAATCTCCATTTCCAGTTCCATTAACTCTTTAACCTCTATTTCTCTTTCCTACCTGGAAAATCCTCTTTCCTTCTGCCTGATATAGTAGAAGGAGTTAAAATATTGAAATCAGGAGATGTGAGTTCTGTTGTGTCTCTCACACACTTATTAGCTGTGTGACCAAGAGAAAGTCATTTAGCCTCTCAAGAATCTGTTTCCTGTAAATGTAAATGTATTGCTGTTGCTGCTGTTGCTGATTGTATTATAGTTGCATTGTGTACCTCACAGTTGTGAGAAAACGAGCTTTGAGATCTCTAATTTTTTTATATGAAATACAGTGTCTATAAATATGTTGTATTATTATTTCTGCCCATCAAGAATATTTGCTTGTTTCATATTTCTGAGAAACTCCTATAACAATGACTTTTGAATCATTATTGGTATAATTAATTTGGCAATTCATCATGTATAGCCTTATGGGATTACACAGTTATTTAGTTTCTTAAAATTCCTATTTACCAATAACCACTTTTTTGTGTTTTATATAACATTTTTAAAGAAAATTCAAAAGAAACATTGAGGATATCACGAATCTCTTGCTCCCTTCTCTTATCTTTGGATAGGAAGAAGCAAGTTTTCTCAAGCCATATTTCACAGTAGAAATCATATTACAATAACATAGTTGAGTGAAAGAGGTAGAGAATCCAAGGTACCATTGTTCTTATTTTTTGTTTCACTATTGAGGAAAAAAAAGAATTTAATTTGGTAGAGTAGAAACTACCTTAACTAGCTTTTCCTTCAAATTGTTCTCCATGTATATTTGAAAATTATAGAAGATTCTTTGAAATTGTAGTAACAATCTTTTATGTGGCAGAAAATCATACCTCTCTGGGCAGATGTTTCTGCATCTGAAAAATGAGGGAGTTGTACTTGGGGGTCTCCAAGGTCCTTCCTGCCTTTATGATCTTGTGGTTCTGGGAGCTCAGTTTAACTGCAGGCATAGACTTTAATTTTCTTGATGACATCAAATGAGTCTTATTCATGTCTTCCGAATTGCTTAGAATGTTGTATTGCACATAGTAGGTCTTTAATAAAAAGTCACTGAATCAGTCTCTCAGTCAGCAAACATTTGTTAATCATTTGCCATGAGTGGGACCTATTCTTGGGTACTGAATATACAGATACAAAAGCAGAGGAACATGTGCTTTTAAGGCTTCCATTCTATCAAATTTGTCAGTTACTAAATGATTTAAATCAATATGTAAAGTTTTTGTTTTTATCTGTAATGAATGTTTTACATTATTACCTATTTGATATCTGATATAATCTTGAATGGAACTTTTTTTTTTTAATACAGATAATGAAACAACCACCTATTAGATTTGATATGAAAATGCTACACTTACCAGCATATACAGGTATGTTCTTGGAATAGCTTCTAAACTTTAAATATCCTTTTAGATATATTTTAATTTGGCAGCATTTTCTATGTGAACAATTATCCTACTTTTGCTAATTATGAACATACGCATCCAAACCTTGATTGCTTGATAATCTGTCTACATTATGGATTATTGGGGAAAAAAAGAACTAAATTGCACCCTTTTGGAGCCAACCTAATCATCTTACCAACTAACTGCCTTAGACCATTTCCCATTTCATATAAGAGAGTAATCCCTGCATGAAACAGAGAATTACTCCTGTTGTGGAGTCAGGTGATAGTAAATCCTCTTAGGGATGGAATCAGCATAGTATTTTAGGCAGAGCAATGGACTTTCCAGGTTGTCTGCTTTTGAATCCTAACTTTTGTACTTATGTGATCATAAGCTTGTTTTTGTTGTTGTTCTTCAGGACACCCAAATCTGTTATGTTGTAAACTTTAGTTTTTTAAGGGATGGGGTCTACAGAGCTCAAATTGAGAAGGCAGGGAGTAGAATGCTTAGTTCAGCCTGCTTAGGATAATTAAGCCTCAGCCACCTGTCAGAGCCTTGAAGAACACAATGTTCATTGCCCATAGAAAGCTTTTAAAAAGACAGATAATATAGATGAGGACCAAACAAAGCCTCCAAATGTATATGTAAGTTTGGAACTGACACAAATACCTAATTCAGGAAGGAAGACTAGAAAAAATGAGTAAACAAAAAAAGATAGCAATGACAGAAAATTATTATGGATCTAAGGCCATCCTTGACACAGACTCAGAAGACTCAATTCACAGCAGCTACAAAGGACCCTTCCAACAAAAACCTAGTTGGACACAAATAGAAAACTAGAAGAAATTCACTAAGAGTTTTAAAATGATCTTCTAAAGGAAATGAGAATACTAGAGGACAGATTGGCCATTTGCAGCCTGACGGCCAAATCCTGCTCATCACCTGTTTGTGGGGCATGTAGAGGAAGGGTCAGGCTCTTTGGTCATGAAGAAGCTTTGTGCATTTTATTTTACTAGTTGATAAGATCCATCAATTCATTGATGTGGGTACTTTTCTCCATTGAATCAGATCGAAGTTTGTTAGGATTCTTACAAGATACTTATGTACTTAGTTCACACCTTTAAAGGAGTTCAAACCTTTAAAGGAGTTTGCTCATTGGTCCACACATTACACTCACACCTTTAGAGAGCATATAAAAACCCACTCTCTGGGAGGGGATTCAGAGTCAGGATTCAGTCAAGGAGAGGACTTCCCGGAAGAACTTCAGGGGACTTCGGAGAAGAGGACTTCTGGAGATTCACAACTAGGATTGACTTCTGGGAGCTCCCACAAACCCACTGTACCCCCAGTCCCACTCTCGGAAGTGGAGTCTGATTCATTCCCACGTCTACCTTCATGCTCGCTGGAGACATTGGGAGGACAAGAGGCTGAAGCTGGTTTCAGTTGATCGATGATGGATAGAAACAGCTACACCCAGAGAAGGAACACTGGGAAATGAGTGTAAACTGTTAGCACTATTGTCTTTCTACCCAGGTTACTTATACCTTTGGAATCCAATTCTTCCTGTGCAACAAGAAATTTGGTTTTACACACATATATTGTATCTAGGATATACTGTAACACATTAATTATATATGGGACTGCCTGTCATCGAGGGGAGAGAGTAGACGGAGGGCGGGGAAAATTTGGAAAAGTGAATACAAGGGATAATATTGTAAAAAAAATTACCCATGTATATGTACTGTCAAAAAATTATAATTATAAAATTAATATATAAAAAAAGAAAATCTATGCCAATTGATCTCAGAGGGATGGCTAGAGAGTACACTGTAAAAAGAAGGCATTTGCATGAAGTCAGGGAGGATGTTAGAAGCTAAGGGATAGGAGGGCAGCAAGGAGATTTCTCTGGGTATGGAGACAACCAGGGCTTAGATGTGGAGTTGGGAGATGGAGTATCATGTTTAAGGAGTACTTGTCCAGAGATTATACTCAAAGCCTTCCCAGCTTGGTAGGACCTGCCAGAACCTGTGAGCCTCTTGGACCCTAAGGTCACCTGCTCTGAGGTTGGAGAAAGGTGGGTGGCCTTTGGGTGGGCTAGAGCCAGCTCTGACATTTTCAGTGTGAACATTTACCCCCATAAAACATTAGTCGCTACAAATGAGGGCTTGATTTATTTTTTTTTTATTGACTGTATAGACTTAAGGAAGTGTTAATAATAAAGATTGAATTCCAAAGTGTGTGTGCATAGATGCTCTTTTCTGGAAGGTTCCATTGTTAAACATTTACCAGCACACCCCTCTCTTGCTCTATAAGAATGACTTGAATTAGGCAGGAGAAGGCTCAAGGAATAACGTCATTTTCATACTGCAGGCCTGGGAACTAAAGGTTAATAATCATAATAACAACTGGCATGTATATAAGGTTGCCAAACTAAAGCATATCTATTCTCATTGGAGTTTCACAAAACCTCTGAACTTGTATACTTCGTAATTTATTGATTTGACTGCCTTCTCTTATACTTCAAACAGCAAAGAGCAGGGGGAGAGGTGTGAGGGGGAAATGGAGAAAGCTCTTCGGTTTAAGAGCACACATTTATTAAGAACCTACTGTGTGCCCGGCATTGCACTAGATATTGAGAAAACAAAATTTATATTAGTAAGCACAAAATGCATGCAAATTCAATACAAGTTAAATGGAGATGAGGGTACCAAGGTCATCCATTGGATCCCAAACTACTGACTTGGTTTTGTCGTGATTTTGTGCAACTTGACCTCATTGAAATCCAGTTTCACATAGGTGTCATGACATCATCCCATGGTATCACTGTTCCTCTTTGAGAACGTAGGATGAACAACAACGGTACCATGTTCAAATCTGAAAGATCAGGTTTGAAAAACATTTCCAATTTAAGTGTATTATGGATGGTACTTCTCAGAAAACTGAGAGTTTCATATTGAAAGGGGGAAAAAAAGAAAAAAATTAGAATTCTTTCTGAATTAATATGATTTTGCTTTTAGTTATCTTCTGAGTCAATATTTCAAATCTGGTTGTGTCATTTTTGGACATTCACCCTTTCAGATTGTAGAACATTCTACCATGCATATGATTTTTTAAAACAGTACTTGGAATTATTTGTTTTAGGTTTTTTAGGATAATAATAATCATCATTAGTTTTAAAGATAATAATTATTACATAATTATAATCATACAAATGTTACCAGTTATGTTATCCTGAGCAAGTAACTTAACATCTGCCTTAGTTTCATGGGCGCATGAATTTGAACTCAAATTTTCTTGATTCTAGGTCCCTTGCTTTATTCACTAAACCCCCTAAGATAAAGTCCTTTAGACATCTGTCTTTTTCTTTTATGTACAGAGTTCAAATGAAGAGAATGGGAATTGCATAAGAAAAAGATGAGGGATTTAAAGAGTTAAAATAATAGTAGTAATAATGCCCATTTATAGATCTCTTTAAGTTTGTAAAGATTTTTATGGAATTTCATTTGATGCTTTCAACAACCCGTGAAGCAGATGCTGTTTGTTTTCATTTTACAGATTGGGAAACCGAGACTGAGAGAGATTAAGCATACTTGCCAGGGTTCCATTGTGGCAACATAGCTAACATTGTGTGCTTTTAGTTTGGGTTGTGATGGTGTAAGGCTTGTGGATGGCTTTTACTTTGGCATATTAGTTATGGATTTTTTTAGCTTTTCTTCTCTTTGCCATCCAACAGTTCATCCGTTCTTAATAATATGCCAGTCTATTGAGCTTTTGCTTTGGATGTTTGTTTTTTTTTTAATGAATAATGTGAAATAGAAAAAGTTTTGAAGTCAGTCTCTTTCTTTTTATGAAATTACTTTTCATGATGAAAGGTTGTGTGCTTATAAAACAGCTATTGCCCCTTCCCCCCCTTTTTTTTTTTAGCTGAAAAGTTAATATTTTTAAAGGACCACGACTGGCAAGACTTTTTACAACAAGTCTGTTCCCAGCTGGACACCACTGAGAAGAACACAGCAGCCCTGAGGGCTAAACTCAATCTGCTCTGCTACCTGTGCACTGTCGCCAACCACAAGGAGGTAGCCACAAAGCTGATCCACTCACAGCTGGTAAGAACGATTGGGGGGGAGGGACATGGCCACGTGGCCACCCAGTACAAGCACTCTGTTACTCTTAAGGGGTCGGTGTGATAAGAGTTCACTTTAGAAGCTAGAAGGAAGGCAGGGGGCTCTATAGAAAGGTGGAAATTCTGTCACTGATGAGAAATCAATCAGTCAGAAAGTAAAAGCAAGCTTCCAGGTTCATTCACAATGTACATATTTGTATATGTGCATCTCTGCAACTATACAGTATTCCACATATACGTTCCTGTCATCACTGATTTCAGTGTGTAAAGAATCAAATAATCCCCCTTTTCAAATAAAGCTTTCCTTTAAGTTACATTCAGGACTCTTTGTACATTTTTTCTCATTTACTTTTCTTTGTATTGTTGCAGTTAATATAGACTTGTTCTTCTAGTTGTGCTTTTAAAGGTATTTTCAGATTTATCTGTTCCCCATATCTCTTTTATCTTAATTGCATAATTGTATTACATTTCTATGATTTTAAAAAACATCCCCATAGTATTGGACACTTGGTTGCTTCCGGTTGTTTTTCTTTACAATTATGTAATATTGTATCAAGAATTTTGAACAGCTAGTTTTTTCCCCCTTTGAATAACACTTTTAGGATAGACTGCCAACAATGTAATTATTGAGTAGAAGAGTGACTATTTTTGTAACTTGTACTATGTCCTGCCAGATTGCTGGACAAAAAAAATTCCACAAATTTGCAATTCTATCAGCAAAGAGTAAGTGCATCTGTTTCCCCACAACCCAGATGATATTGAATGTCATCGCTTTTAATGAGTTTGCCTATGATGAGCTTCAGCTAGTACATCAAAGTTGTTTTCTTTAATTAATTAATTTTGAAGCATTTTATTTTTTTTCAGCTACATGTCAAAACATCTTTTACATATACATATATATATATATATATATTTAATTTGAGTTTAAAATTCTCTTTTTTTCCCTTTCCTCCTTCCTCCAAGTAATTTGCTAACAAGTTATATATGGGGTCATGCAAAACATATTTCTATATTAATCATGTTACAAAGGAAAACACAGACAAAAAAAAATCCTTCAAAAAACAAAGTAAAAATATATGCTTCAGTTTGCATTCAGATTCCATCAGTTCTTTCTCTGGAGGTAGATAGTATTTTTCATCATAGGTAATATGATGTAAGGAGAGATATGGTCAATGATCTCATGGCCCGTACTCTGGTCCGAGTGACCACAAACACTGTTTTCCATTCTTTGACTGTGACTAGGATCCCTGTTTCTAATGGTTCTCCTTGTCCTGAGACTGTGATCTAGAACTTCTTGGGAGCAATATAACAGAATCCTATACCTAGTACTCAGCAGCTAGAGGCTAGCTGCCTCTGCAGTCAGTTGCCCCCACGGCCTGCTGCTGGCTTGTTGGATGCTGCCTGTGCTGGACTGTGCTCCACTCCACTCTTACCCTTGTTATATAGACCTTGTAAGTTGTCCTGTGCTGGACAACTATTTCATTCTGTATGTATTTTTGGATCTGCTGCTCCAGAATTCATTTTGAAGTGTTATTTTAAAGTTGTTTGGAGGGGAATTTGGGAAAGCTCAGATGAGTCCCTGCCTATACTCCTTCATCTTGACTCCATCCCCCTCAAAGATTGTTTTAATTGCAACTGTGGTTATAAGTGAAGTTGGACAATTTTTTCATGTAATTATTAAAATTTGTCCTTTTAAAAACTATCTTCGTATCAACTACATATTTTTGTGTTGTGAACTGGAATTTATAATTGGGATTTTATTTTTAACAATTCCTTATATGTTTTGAATGTCAGTTTTTCGTTATATTTCCTACAAATGTTTTTCATTTAATTATATTTTTCTTATATGATAATTTTTCTAGTGTAGTACATTCATTTGTTAGAATTACTTTTAATTTTTTATTTTTTGAGGCTGGGGTTAAGTGACTTGCCCAAGGTCACACAGCTAGGAAGTGTTAAGTGTCTGAGACAGATTTGAACTTAGGTCCTCTTGAATTCAGAGCTGGTGCTCTATCCACTGTGCCACCTAGCTGCCCCCAACTTTTAAACTAAAAAAAAAAAAAAAGAAGAAAAAAGGGAACAGAAGCATTTCCACAGTTGAGATAAATACTTGATTATATTTTTCTTCTATCTTTTCAAGAGTTCTTTTTTTATTTGAGCTTCTCATTCAGCTGAAATTTGCTGCAGTCATGAGGAAGCAATCCCTTTTCCATCAAATTGCCTACCACTTTTGCCAAAGTACATATTGAATACTGTTTTGATGTTAACAATCCCTTTGTAGTTTGGGAGAGTCAATCTTCCTTCTTTAATCAGCTTTTCTTTTTTACATGACCTTTAATATTCTTTTTCCCATTGTTTTTCCAGATATGGTTATTATGGTTGCATCTAATTCTATACACAGAAACCTTGGTATTTTGATGGGTATTAAACATGGAAATTCTCTTGACATGTTTTGTCTTTTTCTAACATTAATTCAACATATTCATAAACACTGAAAGACCTTGCAGTTGTTTAGGTCTTCTTTCATTATAGTTTCATTATAGTTCTTGTTTAGTTCCTGTGTATTTTCCTTGTTTGGTTAATTCCCAAAGATTTCATGATTTGTGTTGTCATTGTGAGAGAAATTTCTTTTTTTCAAAAATTTTTCTTACTGTTAAACAGTAATGCAGAAGATTTTATCCTAGAACTTTGCTGAATTCAGTTATTTTCTCTGTTAATTTTTTTGGCTCTAATGTTTCTGTTTTCTTCATCAAATCTTCTTGGAGGTAGAATTTTGTTCTAAAGCCCCACATTGGATGTGATTGAAAGTGATAATTCTTGTGCATTATGGCTCAGTCAGTTTCTTCCAGTTGTTCTGAGAAATCCTTGTTGGGCTGAAAGAATGTTTGTTTGTTCACTTTCAGGATACTATTATTTTAGTAGAAAATTTTAATGTATAGGAGGAAATTGAACTCTCTTATTCTATAAGTCATTCCCCAGTTGATTAATGGCCTAAGGATATTACAGATAATTTTCAGATGAAGAAATTAAAAACATTTGTAGTAATATAAAATGCTCTAAATCACTATTGATTAAAAAAATGGAAATTACAACAGCTCTGAGATAACACCTCACACCTATCAGATTGGTTAAGATGACAGGAAAAGGTAATGATAAAATGTTGGAAGGATGTGGGAAAACTGAACTCTAATGCATTTTTGGTGGAGTTGTGAACTGATCCAACCATTCTGGATAAAAATTTGGAAGAATGCCTAAAGGGCTGTTAAACTGTGCATGCCCAATTTGACCCAGCAGAACCACTACTATGAGTCTGTATTCCAAAGATATCAAAAAAAAGGGGAGAGGATTCAATGTGCAAAAATGTTTGTAGAAGCTATTTTTGTGGTGACAAGGTATTAGAAATTGAGTAGATGCCCATCAATTAGTGAATGATTGAATAAGTTATGATACATGAATGTAATGGAATATTATTGTTCTATTAAAATTATGAATAAGCTGATTTATTTGAGTAAATAAGATTTACTTCAGGGGTTCTCAAACTATGGCCTGTGGGCCAGATGTAGCCACTGACATTTATGTGGCCCGGGTTATGGCAAATGGGTTGAGGGGAGGAGACAGAGTGTGAGTTTTTGTTTTTACTATAGTCCGTCCGGTCCTCCAACAGTCTGAGGGACAGTGAACTGGCCCCCTATTTAAAAATTTTGAGAACTACTGATTTACATGAACTGATGCTGTGTAAAGTGAGCAGAACCAAGAAAACATTGTATACAGTAATAGCAAGATTGTATGATGATTAACTATGATAGACTTAGCTTTTCTCAGGAAATTTGTCTCAGGTTATATGAGACAATTCCAATAGACTTGGGATTGAAAATGTATTCAAATCCAGAGAGAGAAATATGGAGACTGATGTGGATTAAAGCATACTATTTTCACTTTTATCTTTTTATTTGCTTTTTTCCCCTCATGTTTTTTTCTTTGATTCTGATTTCTCTTTCACAACATGACTAATATAGAAATATATTTAAAATGATTGTATATGTATAACCTATATCAGATTGTTGTCTTGGGGAGGGAGGGAGAAAAATATTTGGAACTCAAAATCTTAGAAAAATGAATGTTGAAAATTATCTTTACATGTAATTGAAAAAATAAAATGCTATTGAAATTTTTTTAAAAAAGAAACTCTCATTATTAATTTTGTATTTTTTTTATAATTTCCATACTTAGCCCTCCTATATCCTTAAATCCCCATAGTGTTTTTTATGGAGAAGTTCATGTTTTAACTTGATATAGAACTATCTTCAAATGGAAAACTTATCTTTTCCTATGCATTCTTCATATTGGCTTATAAAATGTCTATTTTGAATTTTTTTTATCCTAGTTGCCATTGCTTATCCAGCAGCTCCGAGCAGCTCCAAATTGGGATATGTAAGTAACATTTTCATTTTCTTAAGCATTATTTCTCACTGTATTATCATTTTTATTACTTTATATCGACTGTACATTCACAGCATGGCAGGTGCCTCAAAGAACATTTAACTCTGCAAGAGATATATTATTTTTAATCTTTTAAAAGATTTATAGTAAACCTTCATTGCTTACTATTATAAGTTATTCCAAAATTATCTTTTGCATGGGACATAGAGGCTTCAACAAAATTGTATTCAATTTTAGGATTTGCATCAGCTGTTGAGCCATCTTTGTATTTTTAAGAATAATGTTTTAAACTGCCCTTTGCTCAGTATGAACATTTAGTCCTGGAAATAAGTTAGCTTCTTGTGTAAAGTGTGTGATCTCTACCCACAACCTCGTCTCCTGGGGATATCTTTTGTTCACTTATTTATTCTTTTTATTCACATACTTAAGTATCAATATAATGTAAGCTAGAAACAGAGCAAGGCTTGTCTTCAGGGAGCTTACTTCTACTGGCTTCCAGCCACATGTACTCAGTTAATTAGGTTTAATGTATAAAACAATCAATATTGGAATAATTTTGAGGATATAGAGAGATCTACTAGTTGGGGTTGGCTTGAGCTGGGTTCCAGTGAGCGGAGGTCAGCACTGGGTTTGAAAGTCATTTTCTGAACATTTAATATATTATGAATACAAGATGCTAAATAAAAAGCAGTGCATGAAATGAGATAAATTCAGGGAAATATTTTTTGTTAGACATTCTGTTTCCCAAGTTCCATTCTTATATTGCCAGCTACCTTTTGCATCTCTAACTTCTCTGGCTGCTGAAACTCAGTATTTCCTCTCTTTTCCTGCAAATCCACTCCTCTTCCCCTCCCCCCCTTTCTGTCAAGGTCTATACCATCTTTCCTTCCACAGTATCGCTAAAATGACACGCCACCTCCTATCTTTGTATCTTTAACTTGTGCCTCTACCTCCGGCCCCGAGTCCTCCTACCAGAAGGCTTTATCCTTCCTGCCCTTACCCCCACCCCAGCCCCAACTGCTAGTGTCCTTCCTCCCACAAATTAAACTTGTATTTATTTAATATATATTCTGCACGTTGTGTCCCTTGATTGAAGAAACAACCATTTCTGTCTTTGTCTCTCTAGCCCCTTGTAGGGGGCTGAGCACATGGGAGAGAGACACTGAATAATTGCTTGTACTGTTTATAGCATTTGTTTGTAAAGATAACAATATCTAGAAAATCCTAAGAGTTTGGGAGCAGTCCCTCTTTTTTCTCCTTGAACTTATAACCTTTCTTTGGGTTGGTTTTGAGGTGACGTGATTGAAGCAAATGTCCTATCAGTCAGTCCAGAAGCATATGAATCCCTAGCGCCTTTCACCTTTGTTTCAGTTATTCAGATTCTGGAGAGAGCTTTTATAACTGAGATTGGCAAAATGTTATACATTAATGTTACACAAATGCTTTGTGGCTCTTTCAGATCTATGCTGTTGTGTATAGCGATTCATAATGAATATTACTTACTGGTTGATATTCATCCAGTGCCACTAATAAATTCTTAGATACTTAAGCTTCTTTTCAGTTTTTTTCTTCAGAAGCCAACTAATCTTTGTCAATTCACAGACGGGCCAAGGTTGCCCGGGTGATTGGATTGCTGGCATCTCATACAATTGAACTCCAAGAAAATGTGCCTGTCAGTGAGGTAATTTTTCTTTTCTTACTTTCATATTGTGAAAGGTTAATAAGCATATTGATTTATTAGCTAACTGAAATTTACACAGTTTTTATTAACTTCTACTTAGATTTTCTTCAAGTTATTGTGAAAAATGAGTTTATAATGAAACACTAATAAACCAATAATTTGACCCATACCAATCCTTGTTGGAGTTACCACCATTGTTAAAGGGTAAGTTATGGAAGAGTAACAGAAAGTGTGTGCCATGATGCTATGGTACTTGGTAATAACTAAATAGTTGAAAACTAGTGAGAACAAAGGAATTTTCATTTGAATTTTTACAATAAAGTCTTGAAGTAGAACAAATTTATTTTTTAGCTCATTATAGTAACATAAGGAGAATTGTCAATTGTTTATTAAAAATGTCGTCTTAGTGCAACCAGTTATTTCATGTATTGATACATAGAATATTGCTTAATTGATCAAATGACTAACAGTCATTTCAGATGGCATAAATAAAATTTGTTCCACTCTATTAATTGTTTGAATATCCCTAGGGATAGCAGACTCCTTTTATTCAATTCTTGGTAAGTCACTTAGCTTTGTTGATAGATAAGAACTTGATGTCAGGCTCATCCAAGAGTCATTTAAAGATACTGAAAAGACAAGAAACAAACAAGAAATGGGCCACTTTTGTCAACATTTCTATAAATGCCTATGTTAATTATCAATGGCAGTGGATCTCAATGCAATATTGATAGAATAATGCAGTAATGAGGAAGCAAGAAATGCTAGAAGTTGAAGACAGGGAAAACAGGTGGGTAAGACCAAGTGTGCTTACCCCTGCTGGAATGGACTACTAACTAGTCCTTGTAGAGGACTAGAACCGAGCAGATGCACTTGGATAACCGAGCACTTAAGGCTAATTATCAATTGGACAATTCTCCATTACCACATGTTTGGAGGATGACCCTCCCCAACTATTCTGTGCTGGCTCCATAGGGGAAGTGGGATCAGTGGGCAGAGTAGGAAGAGGAGAAGGATCATTCCTTTGGCAGTGGAGAGAGAGGAAGGTGGTGTAGAGATTGCTAGATCTAATCTCCTGACTGCGACCCCAAAAGACCAAGAATAGAGACTTTTGCTTTTCCTGACTCAGGCTAATTCTAAGATCTCCAGGGTCCCAACAAGTCCTTAATAGAGAAAGCTAGAATTATTCCTCAGAAATTCTTTGTATTTCATATACTAACAAATGACAGATTCCTGGCTGTAAATACAGATCTCAAAAGAGTCTGGAGGATTAGAAAAAAAAATCTTCATTGAAGCCAGATTATTGTTACTGGAAAAAACTTGTGTCCACAATCTCCTGAATATAACAGTGATTCATAAAAGCACAAGAGCCATATTTTTGATAACTGTAACTATACTAAATACATATAATCTCCAAAGAGAGATTGAATGAAAAACTTTCAAAATACAGAGATGTAGCACAAGACCAATGAGGTTTGTTCCATGTCACCCATGTCAGCTATTACAGTAGTCCCTAAGACTCTTTCAGTGAAGCTAGAGAGCATGAGCTGCCATTCCAGAGCTTTTATGCAGCTATAGAAAGTAGTTATTTAGTCCATTTGTGCAGCATAATGACTTGCTCTAGGATTCTTATTATATGAATTCCATACAAAAAGAAAAGATAATAATAATCCAATACAAAAAGATGAGAATGAGAAAATAATAACAGAAATTTATATAATGCTTAAATGTTTCCAAAGCACTTCTTCATGCATGTTTTCATTTGATCCTTACAACAATCCTATAAAATCATTTCTATATCTAGTACCCATTTTATAGATGAAGAAGTGGGTTTAGCTCATTTAGAGAGGGGTTAAGTGCCTCACTTGGTTTCATGTGATTAGTAATAAGTGGCTGAGCTGCTGTCTCCATAATAGCAAAAGTTAAAGGGAAAACACATCATAGTAAAAGGAGAACAAAAAGTGGCAGAAAGAATATTGAAGAGATGTAGACTTAGAAAAGATGTAGGGCTGGACATGTAGCAAGAACAGATGGATAGACTATCTGAGTACTAGCACTGTTATCCATGGAATACGAAAACAAACAAACAAAAAAAAGACTCAGACAAGACATCTATTTGTTGGGCAGATTCCCTATGAAGACTATTGAGAAAGCATGGATAAGAATTGCACAAGATGAATGAGAAGGTAGATATGATTCTTTTGGAGAAACTACCCACATTATTGAGATCATTCGTCTATTTAAATATTCTGAAAAATGATATAGACCCACTCAAGTTTAAAACAAGATATATTTAGGACCAGTATAATAGTTATTTTATTATTTTCTCAAGTGCTCACTGCCTGCCCATAGTAAATGCATAAGAAATATTGCTGCTTAAGAGGCCTTCCAGATTGTATTTATATTACTAAATGTTAAAGATTTAAAATTTTTTCCCCAATCAAATTCTCACATAGATGGAAAGTCTTTGAATCATCATGTAATCATATTTATGGAAATGATTTGAACTCTAGCATTCTCTTTTGTTTTGTTATGTTCTGTATTGTTGGAGGGAGTAACTATTGATGAGATCATGGATCCATTGTTTTATTAAATTATATGGTTCCCCATGTACCAATAATGATTAATCTCTTAAAGCACTTGTTTCCCTCCCCCCTTTTAAAACTACTTTTTAGGGGCAACTAGGTGGCACAGTGGATAGAGCACCAACCCTGAAGTCAGGAGGACCTGAGTTCAAATCTAGCCACAGACATTTAACACTTCCTACCTGTGTGATCCTGGGCAAGTGACTTAATCCCAATTGCTTCCGCAAGAAAAAATAAAACTGTATTTTTGGAGAGAAGGAAGAGTTGTATGTTGCCCTTTGGATGTGACTATTTCATTATTGAATTGTATATATTTCTATTTAGAACGTATAAGTATAAAAGAAAGGCAGCATGGAATCTGAAGGATAGAGATCTGGCCTGAAAGCTAGAAGAAATTATATTCAAACTGTGCTTCTAACACAGTTTTTCTTTGTGACTCAGATAAATCACTTGACCTCTCAGTGATCCAGATAATTTCTTAGACTAAAAGTTTCAGAGCAGGTGCTGCTGATCTCTTTTAGAAAGTAAAATTTCATTATTATTAAGTTCCCCAATGAATGAAGTCATAGGTATAGTGTCTTTCTCTCTATGTCATGATTTACGCAAATAGAGTGTTAAGCACATCAAACAAACAACCCCTCTCCCAAAACACCCCCAAAACTCAGCCGCATAGGTAAAACAGGTTTCTGTCTCTTAGGGAGCTTGTATTCTAAGGGAAATAGTCTTTTTTTGGAATTCTGATTATTTTTTAAAATGCACTGTGCTTTGTACTCAACAAATATGTACCAACTAGTTCAAAAAATAAGAAAACAAATAGATTATTTCCTTTGTTTTCCCATTAGTGGATGATGGTGAATTAATTTTGCTTATAGCTTCTACCTCTTGAGAAAAAAATAGCAACTCAAGTTATTCAAAGAAATTTATGACTTTTCTTATCAAGGATACTGATTATTAACAGGCCTTTATTTCAGTTAGCTTTAATCTGTTCCCCCATAATGAAGCAGTTCATCATTTTCTGATATTTGTTACACATGTTCAACTAAGTTTATATTATTAATGCAGGCATATGCTCTTGGAATCAGAAGGCAAGAATGAAATTATTTTGAAAGATGAAACATGGTTAAGCATATTTTTGGTTCCAGTTTGCTGAGGTCATAGATTACTAAAACATCTGGGGTGTGTGTGTGTGTGTCTGTGTGTGTGTCTGGGTGCAGATGGTTCTCTATCACAAGTTTATTAGAATTGGCCTGAATCACCTCATTGTTGAAAAGAACTAAGTCCATCACAGTTGGTTGTTACATATTCTTGCTATTGCTGTGTACAGTTCTTTTGATTCTGCTCATTCCATTCAGCATCAATTCATGTAAATCTCTTCAGGCCTGTCTGAAATCATCCTGCTAATCATTTCTTATAGAAAGGTAATATTCCATAATGTTCATATACCATAACTTATTTAGCCATTCCCCAATTGATGGGCATCCACTCAGTTTCCAGTTCCTTGCCACTACAAAAAGGGCTGCTACCTTTTCTCTTTTTTTATGATTTCTTTGGATACAGGCCCAGTAGAGATATTGATGGATCAAAGGATATGTATAGTTTGATAGCCCCTTTGGACATAGTTCTAAATTACTCTCCAGAATGGTTGGATCGGGCCACAAATCCATCAACAATCTATTAGTGTTCCAGTTTTCCCATATCCCCTCCAACATTCATTATTATCTTTCAGAATTGTCTTAATTTGCATTTCTCTGATCAATAATGATTTAGAACATCTTTTCAGATAACTAGAAATGGTTTCAGTTTCTTAATTGTCTATTTATATCCTTTGGCCATTTATCAATTGGAAAATGGCTTATTTTCTTACAATTTTGAGTCAGTTTTCTATATAATTTAGAAATAAGGTCTTTATCAGATGCCTTGGATGTAAAGATTTTTCCCCCAATTTTATGCTTCCCTTCTAATCTTAGTGCATTAATTTTGTTTGTATAAAAACTTTTGAATTTAATATAATCAAAATTATCCATTTTGCATTTCATACTCTACTTCTTCTTTGGCCATAAATTCCTTTCTTCTCCATGAATCTGAGAGGTAGACTATCCTTTGTTCCTCGAATTTGCTTAGAGTATCACTCTTTATGTCTAAATCATGAACCAATTTTGACCTTCTCTTGGTTAGGTGTTGGTCAATGCCTAGTTTCTGCAATGCTAATAATTTCCAATTTTCTCAGCGATTTTTGTTAAATAATAAGTTCTTATCCTAGAACTTTGGGTTTATTGAACACTAGATTACTATAGTCATTGCCTATTTTGCCTTGTGAACCTAACTTATTTCACTGATTGGCTACTCTGTTTTTTAGCCAGTACAAATGTTTTTGATGACCATTATTTTATAATATAGTTTTAGGTCTGGTCCAGTTAAACCACCATCTTTTGCTTTTTTTTTCTCCATTAATTTCCTTGAAATTCTTGACCTTTTGTTCTTCCAGGTGAAGTTTGTTTTTTTCTAGCTCTGTATAGTATTTTTTTGGGAGTTTGATTGTTGTGCCACTGAATAATTAGATCAATTTAGGTAGAATTGTTATTTTTAGCATAGTAGCTCAACCTACCTATGAGCACTTGATATTCTTCCAGTTATTTAGATCTGACTTTATTTGTGTAGAAAATGTTTTGTAATTGTGTTCATATAATTTCTGACTTTGTCTTAGCAGATAGAATTTCTTTTTGTATCTCTTGCTGCTGAACTTTGTTGGTAACATGTAGAAATGCTGATGATTTATGCGAATCTATTTTGTATCCTGCAACTTTGTTAAAGCTGTTAATTGTTTTTAGTAGTTTTTTGCTGATTCTCAAGGATTCTCTAAATATTATATCATCTGAAAATAGTGATAATTTTGTTTCTTCATTACTTACTCCAATTCTTTTAATTTATTTTTCTTATTGCTAAATCTAACATTTTTAATACAATAACGAATAGAAATAGTAAAAGTGGGCAGCCTTGTTTCACCCTTGATCTTAATTGGGAATGGTCCATTCTATATGACAATTGCTGATGGTTTTAAATAAATGCTGCTGATCATTTTAAGAAAAACTCAATTTATTCACATCTCTCTAATGTTTTTAATAGTAATGGGTGTTGGATTTTGCCAAATGTCTTTTCTGTATCTATTGAGATAACCATATGTTTTTTGTTAATTTGGTTGATATGGTCAAGTATGGTAATAGTTTTCTTAATATTGAACCAGCCCTGTAATCCTGGTATTAATTCTACTTGGTCATGGCATATTATCCTGAGGATAACTTGCTGATATTTTATTTGAAATTTTTGCATCAATATTCATTAGGGAAATTGGTTTATAGTTTTCTTTCTCTGTTTTGACCCTACTTGGTTTAGGTAACAGCACTATATTTGTGTCATAAAAGGAATTTGATAAGACTTCTTTCCCTATTTTTCCAAATAGTTTACATAGTAATGGAATTAATTGTTCTTTAAATGTTTGGTAGAATTCACTTATAAATACATCTGGCCTTGGAGAATTTTTCTTAGGGAATTGATTAATATCTTGTTCAATTTCTTTTAAAAATGGGACTATTTAAGTAATTTATTTTCTCCTCTGTTAATCTGGACAATCTATATTTTTGTAAGTATTTATCCATTTCACTTATATTATCAGGTTTAGTGGCATACAGTGGAGCAAAAGAGCATCTAATTATTGTTCTAAAGTTGGTGGAAAGTTTACCCTTTTCATTTTTGATACTAGCAATTTGATTTTCTTCTTTCCTTTTCCTAATCAATTTTATTTATTTTCTTTTTTTCATAAAACCAACTCTTTTTGTTTATTAGTCCAATAATTTTTTTTACTTTCAATTTTATTAATCTTCCCTTTTATTTTCAAAATGTAAAATTTGGTATTTAATTGAGAGTTTTAAATTTGTTCCTTTTTAAGATTTTTTTTTAGTTGCATGCCCAATTCATTGATGTTTTCTTTCTCTATTTTATTCAAGTAAGCAACTAGAGATAAAAAATTTCTCCTAAGAACTGCTTTGGCTGCATCCCATAAATTTTGGCATGTTGTTTCATTATTGTATTCTTTTGAATGAAATGTTCGATTATTTCTATGTTGTTTTACTCATTCTTTAGTGTTAGGATTACCAGGTGAGAACTCAGGTTGTCTGGACAGTGACAAGATGAGAACTCAGATTGTCTGGACAGTGACAAGGTGAGAATTCAAGTTGACTTGACAGTTCTCTGGCTCAGACCTTTGGTTTGGGCCTTTAAAGGGAGTTTAGACCTTAGGAATTCTAGGAGGAGCAAGCTCATTGGTTGAAGTACTTCTTCCCAGAAGTACGCCCATTCTCTGGGAGGATAAAAAAGGCAGCTCTGGAAGAAAAAGTTAGTCTCTGCTCTACATCAGGCTTGACGCAGCTCTCTGCAGGAAGGGAAGTCATTTCTCTGGACAAGAGTTAACGGCAACTGCCTGGAGACAACGGTTCTCTACAGGAAGAAGAATCTGTCAGAGAGATTTGAGTTGACACAGCAGATCTCTTCCCAGAGAGCGATCGGCAACTTCTGGAGACGACAGCACGATACACTTTAGGATTAGATTATTTAGCTTACAATTAATTTTTGGTCTGTTTTTCCCTGGTCCTTTATTGCATTAATTTTTATTGCATCATGATCTTAAAAAGATGCATTTACTATTTCTGCCTTTCTGCCTTTGATTTTGAAGGTTTTATGCCTTAACAAATGGTCAATTTTTGTATAGGTTCCATGTACTGTCGAGATAAAAGTATATTCCTTTTTGTCCCCATTCAGTCTTTTCCAAAGGTACTTAGGTTTTCTAAAAATTTATTTACTTCCTTAATTTCTTTCTTGTTTATATAATTCTGATTGTGAGGTCAAGATCCCCTACTGGTATAGTTTTGTTGTCTATTTCTTCTTGCAGCTTTCTTAACTTCTCCTATAGGAACTTGGATGCTATGCCAGTTGGTGCATATACATTTAGTATATTATCTGTGGTGCTCTTTAGCAAAATATAGTTCCTTTCATTATCTCTTTTAATTAGATCCATTTTTGCTTTTGCTTTATCTGAGAATATTATCCTTGCTTTTTTAAAAGTTTGTTTTAAACTTCAATTGAAGCATAATAGATTCTTCTCTAGCTTTTTACCTTTTAACTTTACTCTGTATGTATCACTCTGCTTTAAATGTGTTTCTTGTAAACAAATAATTGTCGGATTCTGGCTTTTAATCCGGTCTGCTCTCTGCTTCCATTTTATGGGAGAGTTCATCCAATTAACATTCACAATTAAAATTACTAACTCTGTATTTTCCATCTTATTTTCTCTAACTTTTCTCTTTCCTTTTCCCCTTTCCCTCCTCCCCAATATTTTGCTTCTGACCATCATATCCCTCAGTCTACCCTCCTCTTTTATAGCCCTTCCTCTCTTTCTTATCATTTTCTCCTATTACTTTTCTTCTCCCTTCTATTATCTCCCCCCCCTTTTTTTTTTTACCTTTTCTCCTCGTATAAGATGAGACAAGTTTTTCTATGAAACCAGGCATGTCTAATAGAGAGAATTTGATGAGAATAAGAGTCATACAATGCCCATCCCCCTCCCTTCAAAATTTATAATAGGTCATTTTTGCCTCTTCATGTGATGTAATTTATCCCATTTTACCTCTGGGTAGGGGATTCTTTAAGTGGAATCACTTCTTCCCAGATATCCCTGAGAGGCTTCTTTAGTAACTACTCATGTCTTCCATAATCCTACATTCAGCTTGAGAATATGCAGTTACTACAGAGTCAGATGTTTGCTTAGTGAAACATTGAGGTGGGTGCTCCAGGGGCTAAAGTTCTTTGTTCTTTGAAAGCTTCCTTTTATCAATGGGCCATGTCTTTTCTAGAAAAAAAGTATTTAGATTAGAATCCCCAGCCAAATGTTAATCACTCACATGTGGTTGATGTAAACTCCATTGATGTTTAGAAAATGAGCGAATTCTCATGGAGCTCTCCCATTTTGGGAGTACTTCTCTACCTGCACCTCTAGGGGGCTATCTACCTAATGAGGTCCCTGGAGGGTAATAATGAGTCCTCCTTTTCCAGAATGGATCTTAACTATGTTTTACATAGATCCAGAGCTATTTTTAATGCTGTTAGCCAAATGGAAGACTTTTTTTTGGGGGGGGAGGTGGAGAGCCTTCATCCAGTGATCAAAGTAATTTATTCCTCTCAAATTATTGAGGACTCGTTCACATCTAGTTTATACTTTGGTATATTCAGTTGAGAAAGTCTGGTCGTCCTGTGCTTATAATAGTTGGGAGAGAGTGTTGGTTAGAAAGTCTTACTGTTAGACTTGGAACAGATAACAGACTTCATTAGACTGGAGCTTTTAGCCTATAATTGATTTTGCCTTTTCAATGAATTTGTTTTAGTTTCCAGAAGTCTAATCAACTAACTTAGTCTCTAATACAAACCTTCTAAGACATACCTCGAAATGGAACGTGTCTTGATGATATCTTGTGGAAGCCTAAATATGTAACTCTTGACAGGGAAATAATTGATAATTTTGATAGCTAATAATTGTTTCCTATGAAGTAGTTGTTGTTTTTCTGAGGCAGTTGGGGTTAAGTGACTTGCCCAGGGTCATGCAGCTAGGAAGTGTTAAATGTATGATGCCAGATTTGAACTCAGGTCCTCCTAACTTCAGGGCTGGTGCTCTATCCACTGTACCACCTGGCTGCCCCTGAAGTTAATTTTTAAAAATGTTGCTCATAGTATTATTTTAGGGGCTTGTGTGATTTTCATCATTGACTATAGGAACACAGAGTTCCCCTGTAGTAGCTGTTCTATGCTAGGAAATAGTAAATTCACAGTGAGCTAAGGATTTGAGTTCAAATTTAGCCTCAGACCCTTACTAGCTGTGTGACCCTGAACAAGTCACTTAGTGACATACTGGAGAATGAAATGTTAAATGACTCCAATGTCTTTGGTCTACGTGGCCATATTGAATTGGATATGATTGAACAACAACAGCAGAAGTTCTCAGGAAAAAAATGGTTGAGCAGTGACATAGAACTGAGGTTCTGACAGTATAATTTGAGTTATTGTAAAAGTAAAACAAAAATTTGGCTAATTTGAAGTTAATTGAGTGACATTTTGGTCAACTCTTGCTCAGACGATCTTTTCTCTTTAAAAAGGATCTATATTCATTCAGGACACTGATGCTTTGAATTAAGTATTATAGCTTGAATGACATTCTTTTGAATAAATGGATATTACTTTAATGAGGGTTCGTGCTAGGAAATTATAAATTTCCTTCCAATATCCCTTTATTGTTTGTCATAATGTTGGCACATTAATCGTAAATTTTCGAGAAATTCTTCAGTTATCCTTAAATTATAACTCCCTAGCACTTGATTTGTAGTGATGATTCTAGCAGCCACCAGAGGTCATTCAAACACTGAAGCAAAGCATTGCCAAGTGAAAGATTCCCTTTGAACTTCAGATAGAAATAGAGATGTTGTGGTGGAGATGAGGAAAAAGCTCAGGGCATATATGTAACTGTCTGGAATTTTCTTACTACTGGAAATTGATGTGAGAAAATCAAATTGATTCTGTTTCCATTTTGTAATTGATTCTTTTCGGTATCACCCCTAACATGTTGTAAAATTGCCTAAGCCATGTATTTCTTTTTTTTTTTTTTTTTTTTTTAATCTCTGAGTTAAGTTCAGAAGTTCCACTATCCTCTCTGAGCTAAGTTGTCCCATAAATCATCTTAATTCAGAGGAATATTGTATCTACACATCTTCCTGCCCCATGTATAGTGAAGGGAGAGTTCTTGTCTCACTACTAAGTCTTGCAAGATGCAAGTGGGCACCAGGAAGTCTGTTATCTCTGAGAAGACCAGCTGTCCTTCAAAAAGTCTGGACTGTTACCCATGCAGGTGGACACCACCACTGAGCTTTCCATAGCAGCAAGAGGTTGTTCTAGTCCTGCATTCCTGACTTCCATTCAATCATATTATTTTCCATCATCGCTGATACTTAAAACTTTGCAACTAATCATATTGTTTTATGCTTCCTGTTCTTTGTTCTCTTGTACTTCCCCCAAATCATATTAAAGGCTGGTGAGCCCTATCTTGAAGTCTTTGGTTATTGAGATGGGCCATTGACAAATAATTGCTAGCTTTAGCAATAAACTGAATGTTCTCAGACATTTGTACCTCAATTTACCTTAATTTTAATTTTAACAAATGTTTTGACCATGCTTGGAAAGTACTTTTATTCCCTTGGTGTTTCATCATCTGAACTCTAAGAAGGTTTTTATTGAGCAAAATGTAACAATTTTGAGCAATGGTGTACAACCTTTTAACAATAAATTGATTTAAATTATCTGAAATATGAGAGTTCTGATTTCTAAATTTAGTCTTTTTAATTTTTAAAATTTAGTTCACTGAATATTTCACAATCACATGTAAATTTTTTCTTAACATTTATTTTTTTAAAATTTTTACTTTAATTTTCTTCCTATCCTCCTGTATCTTGAGAAGGCAAGCAATATAATAACAATTATACATGTGAAGTCATATAAAATATTTCTGTATTAGCTATGTTTCAAAAGAAAACACACATACACACAAAAGTAAAAAAGAGTAAAAAAAAATGCATTCTTTAGTTTGCACTGAATTCATCAGTTCTCTCTCTGGAGATGGATAGCATTTTTCCTCATGAATTCTTTGGAATTGCCTTAGGCAAGTCTTTCATTACTATATCACCATTCCTAGATAAAATGTTCTCCTGTTTCTACTCATTTCACTTCACATCACTTCATATCATTTTCAGATTTTTCTGAAACCATGCTGCTCATCATTTCTTATAGCACAACAGCATTCTATCATAATCCTATACCACAACTTATTCAACCATTTCTTAATTGATGGGCATTCTTTTGTTTTCTAGTTCTTTGGCACCACAAAAAGAACCAGTATAAGTATTTTTGTATAAATAGGTTCGTTTCTCCTTCATCTCTTTGGGATATAGACCTGGTGATATTGCTGGGTCAAAATGGTATGCAGTTTTATAGCCCTTTGGATATAGTTCCAAATTGTTCTCCAGAATGGTTGGACTAGTTCACAATTTCCCCAGCAGCACATTACTGTCCCTGTTTTTCTACATCTTTTCCAACATTTGTCATTTTCCTCTATGATGGTGTTAGCCAATTTGAGGTATGAGATGGTATTCCAGAGTTGTTTTAATTTGCATTTCTCTAATCAACAGTGATTTAACATTTTTTTCTGTGACTATTGATAGTATGATATCTTCTTCTGAAAACTCAGTCTTTTATGTCATTTTGACTATTTATCAATTTGGGTAGGCCTCATAGTGCTATAATTTTGGCTCAGTTCTCTATATATTTGAAAAATGAGGCCTTATCAAAGAAACTTGTTTGAAAATTTTTCTTCCATTTCCTGTTTTCTTTCTAATTTTGGCTGCATTAGTTTTGTTTGTGCAAAACCTTTTTAATTTCATGTAATTGCAGTTAATCATTTTACTTCTCACAATCCTGTCTCTTGTTTAGTAACAAACTCTATATCTATAGATCTGAACAGTAAACTTTTCTATGCTTCCCTGATTTATTTATGATTTCATCCTTTGTGTCTAAATCATTTATCTATTTTGACCTTATCTTGGTATATGGTATGATATGTTGGGCCATGCCTAAGTTCTGTCAAATTGCCTTCTAGTTTTTCCAGAAACTTTTGTCAAATGGTGAGTTCTGATGGTTGGAGCCTTGGGCTTGGTGTCGAAAAGGTCTGAGTTCAAATCCAGCCTCAAACAATAGCTTAATTTAACTCCTCATTGCCTCAGTTTCTCATCTCTAGGCTTTTGTAGCTTTGGGTTCTTTTATGATCAATTTTTGTATGATCAGGTTTTCTTAAGTCTCTTTCTTTGATGGCCTATCGTCCACATTTTGCTGCCTCCACTTTGTGTATTATGTGTATTATAAGGCTCCATCTTGAGCTCTTTTCTCTCAACAGAGTGTTTCATTAACTTCATTAGTTCCCAAGGATTTCTCACTATACATTCTCATTAAACTTCATTATCTCCCAAAGGTTTCATTATCATCATGGATCAGATGAGATAATATTTGCAAAAGCACTCAGTATAGTGCCTGTTAGAGATATCTGTTTAAAAAAAAAAAAGAAAGAAAAGAAAATCCACCAGGAGAGGGGAGTCAGCACTGATTGTTACAGCAGGGACATGGTGAAGACTGAGAAAAATTCATCAGTGAGAGAAAATTGATAACTTTGGAAGCATTCATTTTAGTGAGGTGATGAAGGAGAACATCGAAAAAGGACAGAGAACTAGGGGAGAAGGAGAGTAAATGGAGGCAAAAGGAACAGTTAGCCTTTTATAGGGGTATCTGAAAGAGAGGAAGCCAGACAATGAGAGCTTTAGAGTTCAAGAAAGAGTTTTTAAAGGATCAGCAGGAAATTTTCATTCTAGAAAGTAGGGCATAAGCCACAACATAGGGAGAGATTGAAGATTAAAGAGCAACTATAAGGGCAATCTTCTGAAGAAGATGGGATTTATCTGAATGAATGAAAACCCATTTATTCAGTGGTTACTATGTCCTAACAACTGTGCTGAGGGCTAGATGGTGAATGGAGCCATGGAGAACATAAGACATCCTCTTCAGGAGTAGTGACAATATTGACTTCATTTCAACCCAAGGCTAAAGGGTAAAGCCCAGGCACTAAGTTCTATTCTTTTCCTTTTCAATTCAGAACTGGTAAAGTCACAGAGTTGTTTTTTTGATGAAAAATATAAGATAATTGTAAAAATATATTAAAATTGAAGATCATTTATCTTCACTAATTTATATTTGAGAAACAGTGTGATGGGCTCAGGAAGACCTATCTCTGGTATTTGTTGTCTTTGTGAACCTGGTCAAATCATTACTCCTCTCCATGACCTCCTGGGAACTCTTGAAAACCAGAGATTTCAGAGAAATTGATACTCTGCATTAGTGGAAGTATTTTCCCATAAGCTCTTCAGATGATGAAATTACAGTCCCAGACCTTGAAAAAAAATGTATATGTATTTGTCTTCTGGGGCATCTAAGTAAAAGCTACTTGAAATTTGAACACCCTCTACTACGCTGAGATACAATTGAATTAAGGAAATAGAGGGACAAAAACATCAAATTGCCTCCTAGCTAACAAAGCAATTCAGCAACTTTTTTTTTTCTTCTCTTCATGGCTCTTTTTATTCAATACTGCTTGAAACCATTTTGAATGTCACATTAACTGATGTGTTAAGCACATAATAAAAACACAATTATTGCAAATGTAATGGATTATAGCCACCCTGAAAGATATTCTTATTTTTAGTCTTGTTAAAATAAAGCAATTTCACACTTTCAAATGTCTCAGAAGGTGTTAAACAATATATTCATTAACATTAAATGTCATTAAATTGTTCTTTCATTTTGAAAAGTTTGGATAGCTGGTTCTTTTCTGAACAGACCATTTAACTTATGTATCAGTATTATCACTGTTAAAATTGTTTTAATCTGATTCCTTATATTTTCATATAGTAATTATGTGAAATTCAGAAGTGTCAGACTGGCCTTCTGCGGCCTGCAAAACCTGTGACAAGTATGGCTGCCCCAGATCCTAATATCATTGGGAGATGCTGAGCAAAATAGATAAAATACAGTATACCATAGATAATGTTAGTTGGTGGTTTTCTAAGTAGCCTACAGGGATTCTTTTCTGTTGGACTTTGACACTACTGCTACCAACTAATTCTATTTTTTTTTTTTACCAGTTCTTTTGTTTCCATAGAAGAGTCATAAACTCCAGTTGTGTTTGCTCAAGGCATCAAAAACTTTAATGAATAGTTAATTACTCCATTCATTCTTTTGTCATGAGATGTTTGGTAATAAATATATCGAGAATTTAATCTTATTTTAAATTAAATAATGACTATATGAAAAATTGAAACATTATTTGATTTTAGGTTTACATGTCTGTATCTTATGAGACTGAAATTAAGTTAACCAAAGTGGGGTGGGGAGGGAGAGAGAGATTTCAAATCAAAAGCCATTTTAGGTTATTCTACCCCCATTTTAAAAAATAATTTTCTGTAAAAGGCTAAAACTGAGTTGATGCACTGAGGTAAGATAACTGAGCACTTAAGGCTAATTACCAATTGGACAATACTCCATTAGCATATGCTTGGAGAATGGCCCTGTCCACTACTCTGTGCTGGCTAGATCTGTTGGTGTATAGAGAGAATTGTAAGAGAGATTAGAGGGTGAAGTAAGACAAGCAAGCATTACTTTTTGGCAGTGGAGAGAGAGAAAGAAGGTGTGGACATTTCTGTGTCCATTTCCTTGAAAGCTACCCCAAAAGACTAAGAATAAAGATCAAGGACTTTTGCTTATCCTCCGGCTGATTCTATGACATCCAGGGTGCTAACTCGGTCTTCACAATTTTCCACTAAAATATCCTATTAGACTACACCACTGCGCCTCCCTCTCTGTTGTTCTAGGAGATGAGTGATGTCAAACTGTTACCACTGGAATAGCTGAAAAGTTGTAAATCTTGAACAGTCCCTTTTTTGTGTGGCCCCAGATTTACCTTTTAAGTTTTGAGAAGTATGGACACCAACCTTAGTTACTTTATGTGAGGAAACCTTTCTGATAACATTTTCAGTACATCTGAGAGCATTATTCGGTATTAGCTTATTTTGAATGTAGACTGAGTCTCAAAGTCCATTGTATGAGCTTCTCCTCATTTGTGAAGATCAGTGACCCGTGTCTGGTGAGAAGGGAGGATAAGAGAGCTCTTGAGTCCTTTGAACTTCTTCCAGTTTCTTCAGGTACTGCAGTTGCTTCTAGTTCTGGATTTCAGTCTTGAGAGAAAAGATAAAGAAATACTTAAATTGATTTCTGCATTTTTTTGGTCTCTCTCTCTTTCTTTCTTTTCTTTCTTTCTTTCTTTTTTTTTTTTTTGCTGTGGATATGGATAAACAAGTTGTTTTTTTCAGAACTATGTATGTTCTTAGTGGAACTGATATTTGTTAGGAAGGGAGTCAAGCCTTGGATATAAATCTTGGGCTCCTGCTTCTTCTACCCATTTAATGAAACAGCTATCAGATGCTATTTTGAACCTGAAAATCACACCCCCTAGATTAACCATATTTAAAGAAACAGATAGATCTATTTCTAGCCTGATTTTCTCCCTCTTTGAGGAAGGTAGAACAACCAAGGTGCTGGTTCTGATCTCCTGCCTCTCTTTCTCGCTGGGATGGAATTCTGTCTTGATGAAGAGAGGAGAAGATGGAGATGTCTGTCCCCCATTGCCTTCAGGCCATAAACCAGTAAGCCCATGTTGCATATGGATGAAAACCGTCATCCCATTAAAAAAAAAAAGTAAAAAAGAGATGGGAACTAGAGTTGGATAATAGTAATAGCTACTGATATTTAAATAGTTCTTTGAAGTTTGCAGAGCCATTTTCATGTATTACTTTATTAGAACCTTACCTAACTCTGTGAGATCAGTGCTTTTATTATCCTTATTTTATAGCAGAAGGAAACTGAGAAATGGGTTGAGTGACTTTCTCCAAGTCACAAGGCTAGTAAATGGAATAGTTGGATTTGAATTCAGATCTTCTCTTCAGTTCTAGCATTTTTTCCAAGTATACAATAAGTCTTACTGTCATATTAGACTCAAGGATATTATTGTAGAATTATGTTAATATCCTAATTTTGTCCCAAATTCATGGTATCTCTGAAGGTGATGAATGTGATATTGGCATGAGAGAAACCTCTATTAGGATCATAATAGAGAGTAAGATATTGAAAATCTGTTTTATAATTTTAAAAAATTACATGTCAAGGTTACTTTTCCCTCCAATAAATATTCATTCATTTAATTTTGTAAACAAATAGCAAGGTATATTAGAAATAGAATTAGATGGATTTTGGAGAAGGGGAAAGGGAAAGAAGAGAAAATGCTCACTCTGTACCTAGCAGATGTTTCACTAGAAAGTCATTGCTAAATGGTGGCCCTGGAGCTAGCAGTGGCTATTTGCCCTGACTCTTCCTCTTTTTCCTTTTGACTCTTCCTTTATGATTTCGTTTTATTCCACTTTCTCCCTCCCTTCCTCTTACCCCTCTCTTCTTCCTGCCCTACTTCTTTCCCTCCATTCCCTCTCTCCCTTCTTCCCTTCATTTTTTCTTTCCTTCCTCATCATCCTCATCTTCCTCCTCCTCCTCCCCCTCCTTTTCCTTGTTGCCAAAATCATTCTATTCCTCCTCCATGATGATACAAGGCAAACTTCTTGAGAGTTTTTTTGGTTTTGTTTTTATATGCTCAGTGCATAGGACAGTGTTTTCCATATAGCAGGAACTTAATAAAAATCGAAGCTGACCAATCATAGTACATCAATATGGTACATCTTTGGTTCTGTTCGATGATTTTTATTTCTGTCCAAAGATCTAATTCTTTGTTAATGAAGATTCTTTTAATTTTTTTACTTCTTGGTTCTAAGCCATTCTAGACCCTGGAGGTGTCCATTTCTGTGTAGTCAAGTTTTCTTGACTGATATTTTCTGTATTAATTCTGTTTTCAGAAAATTAAATCGTATGACATAATGGTTGTTTTTCTTATAGTATGAAAGATGGAATTAGTTGTCTTCCCTAGAAGATTTTGGCTTATTTTTTTGTCCCTCAGTTCTTTTTTTGTCAAAACAAAGCTGGGTCAATGAAAAGAGCTATATTACCCGAGCTTGTTGATCATAATTGTAGAGCATTTACCTTCTATTCTTCATAATGTGAAGGTAGCTTCTCTATAATTTTTCTCTTGTTTTTCCGTTTGGAAGAAGCAGATTAATTTTAGTTGTTTTTGTCCCCACATTGCCAGATGGGCTTTCAAGAGTATAGAATTAATTAGTCCTAAAAATGAGAATTTGTTATATAAATCTAGGTGGGTTAAGTAGAGATTCATTTGTTTAATAATAATAATAACTCACACTTGCATATGATTTAAAATTTTAAAAAATATACTCATAACAATCTTGAGGGATAGATATTGAATGAATGAAAAAATATTTATTGATTATCCTTTTGTGCCAGTATTTAGCACAATTTAGGCATTTAATAAATGCTTATTGACCTTCTGACTTTCAGACACTGTACTAAGTGCTGGGGATACAAATACAAATGCTTTCAAAAATCTTGTGTGCTAATATATAATGTTATATCTATACAATATATAATAATATAAGCCAGATCATTTTCCTAGTTATGGCTCTGTCATCAGTTGAACTATTTTTATATAATACATGTAGAGGAAAAAAAAATATATATACATATATATGTATATATATATGTGCTAAGAGAGAAAATAGGCAGAGTAAGAGTGAGTGAGAGAGAGAGGATACATTTAGGCAAAGATTTTAAAATCTGGAAGGACTCACAAGAGTGGCAAGTTGAACTATCCCCATGTAAGTGTTATTGTTTGAAACTAAGAAGAAACTGAAGGTCAGAGAGGTCAGGTGATTTTCCCAAAGCAACACAAGCAGTAAGTTCTATATACACGACTTGAGGTCACGTTGCTCTTGATTCTACATCCAGTATACTTGGTACCATGCCATTCTGGTTTCTCAGAAACTGAGTTTCTGGTTCAAACAAACAAACAGAAAAAAAGCCCAGAAGATAAGTAGTTAGCTTGAAATCACACCTGAATTTTCAAAGTTATGTTATAAAAGCTTGTGCTATACAGGATTCCTTGGAAGCTATAATGCAGTATAATGTTATACAGTGCTCTGATCCTTAATATCAAAGAGGGCATAAAACAGGGAAATATATTCATCAAATGCTGATTTCATAGAGAAGATCCAGTAGGGATTCCAAGATGAAGAGGGATTTCCTGTGGGTGATGGGTTCCTTCAGAAGGTTAAAGAGTTTGGCTTAACCCTGAGTGTTGACCAAAGCTGCCTTTTGTCCAGATGGCAACTTGAGCTGAATGGATGACTTGTTTTTTTTCTCAGTATATTATCTCTCAATATATCTATAGAATTGAATAGGAAGATATCCTTCATGGTCTTTGAGAAATTATAAATTCAACAACTCTAATAAGCTTCTCCTTTGAAACAAAGTCCTAACTTTTGAATACTGCTAGTCATCTGGTGGGAATATATAACCGGAAGTCATGGAACACTACAGTCTTGGAAGATTTGAACTTTAAGTTCAGCTAATGAGTAACTGAGAGACATAGTTGGGTATGATAGACAATCATGTGTTACAGGCAAGAAATTATGAAGGAGAAGTGCTGTGAGCTTTGTTGTCAAATAAATTACTGAGTGGGAAAAATAGATGGACTGATGACAGAGCCATAATCAGGAATAAGGTCTGGCTTATCCAGATACTTATCTTCATTATATCATTATATCAAAAGAAAGAGAGGAATGCTCCCAGAACATTGGGAAGATCCCTGTTAATAAGGGTATGTGAACAAAAGTTGAGCAGGATGAACAAGCGTGGGTGGATTTACTCTTACATTCTTGGAGAAAATATGTACATCATCCATTTGAGTATTTGATTAGCACAGAAGCTTAGTTGATGCTAATGGTGGACATTTAGAAGCACAGTCAATGGGCCATTTATATCATGGAATTTAACTATTATATTTTAGTTGTTAGTTTTGGTTTCCATTCCCATCAAAGTTTTACTATTGCTGCTAACTAATTATGAAATTTAAAGAAGCTTTACCTCCTTGAATCTTTGAGAGGAAAAATTGAGCAGTTAAATGGTCAAATATCTTGTAACAGAAGGGAGAAGAAATAAAAGACCAGGAAAAATATCAGGCTCAATAATAAGGCATCTGATAATCAAGAATTCTCAATATTGTTAAAATAGAGCCTTTAAAAATTGAAAAGGGCCTTTTTGTTAATATAACAGACACCAGTTTTTTTTTACATATACTTTTATTTATTTAGAATTTTTTTAAATAATATTATCCCTTGTATTCATTTTTCCAAATTATCCCTCCCTCCCTCCACTCCCTCCCCCCAATGACAGGCAATCCCATACATTTTACATATGTTATAATATAACCTAGATACAATATATGTGTGTAAATACCATTTTCTTATTGCACATTAAGTATTAGATTCCGAAGGTGTAAGTAACCTGGGTAGATGGACAGTAGTGCTAACAATTTACATTCGCTTCCCAGTGTTCCTTCTCTGGGTGTAGTTATTTCTGTCCATCATAGATCAACTGGAAGTGAGTTGGATCTTCTTTATGCTGAAGATATCCACTTCCATCAGAATACATCTTCATACAGCATTGAAGTGTACAGCGATCTTCTGGTTCTATTCATTTCACTCAGCATCAGTTGATGTAAGTCTCTCCAAACCTCTCTGTATTCCTCCTGTTCGTCATTTCTTACAGAGCAATAACATTCCATAACCTTCATATACCACAATTTACCCAACCATTCTCCAATTGATGGGCATCCATTCATTTTCCAGTTTCTAGCTACAACAAAAAGAGCTGCCACAAACAATTTGGCACATACAGGTCCCTTTCCCCTCTTCAGTATTCTTTGGGATATAAGCCCAGTAGTAGCAATGCTGGGTCAAAGGGTATGCACAGTTTGATAACTTTGATAACAGTTCCAGATTGCTCTCCAGAATGGCTGGATTCTTTCACAACTCCACCAACAATGCATCAGTGTCCCAGTTTCCCCACATCCCCTTCAACATTCATCGTTATTTGTTCCTGTCATCTTAGCCAATCTGACAGGTGTGTAGTGGTATCTCAGAGTTGTCTTAATTTGCATTTCTCTGATCAGTAGTGATTTAGAACACTCATATGAGTGGATATAGTTTCAATTTCTTCATCTGAGAATTGTCTGTTCATATCCTTTGACCATCTATCAATTGGAGAATGGTTCGATTTCTTATAAATTAGGGTCAGTTCTCTATATATTTTGGAGATGAGGCCTTTATCAGAACCTTTAACTGTAAAAATGTTTTCCCAATTTGTTACTTCCCTTCTAATCTTGTTTACATTAGTATTGTTTGTACAGAAACTTTTTAGTTTGATGTAATCAAAATCTTCTATTTTGTGATCAATAATGATCTCTAGTTCTCCTCTGGTCATAAATTCCTTCCTCCTCCACAGGTCTGACAGGTAGACTATTTTCTGTTTCTCTAATCTATTTATTAAACAGACACCAGTTTAATGGTATTTCTATCTTGTAGGAAAGAGTAGCTTCAGTTTTAGAAATTGCATTAAAATATCATATATCTTGAAATATTTAAGGAAATTAATGAAAGTTAAAGCTCATTATCTAAATTAAATTGAAATTGGTGTTAGTTAGTTGAAGGTTCAACTGGTTTAAGGCCCCCTGAATCTAAATAATATTTTAAATAGTTTTAAGGAGCTTCAGGGAAATTAGAGTCAATATTTCTGATCTGGAGAAACTTATGATTTAGTTATTTATGCAGTATCAACAAATGAAAAAGAATATACAGCAATAAATATAAATTTCTTCTTTAATGTTTCAACAACTTTTATTTGTGCAGGAATTCCCTTTAGTCTTGCAGAATGCAACTGTTTGGTGATCGTCTTGGAGCAATACAATAGTTTAAAAAAAATCATGTCCTATGATGATACTTTTCCAGGCACAAGCAGTTTGGTCTCAAATAACTAATATATTCTGCCAACTGATTTGTCCTCAAAGGCTTTCTAGTTTGCTTGGACCTGATAGAGCTTGGCCTAATCTTTGAGAATTTAGCATCTCTTTCAGGACATAGCAGAACTTTGGTGTAATGCTAAGGGGACTTGATTAATGAACTTATTGTTATTAGATAGAGTTAATCAAAATTGGCTGAAGGAATTAAATTTTGAATTTTCCAAAAAAAGTTTATCCATTTATATGTTTAAGTTCTTCTTTATATTTAGGTAATACTCTTAATGCCTTCTAAAAAAGAAACTTATTTTTAAATTGATAAAATAGTGTTTTAGAGCATTGATCCAAAATGTAAATATTTAGTCATTTTATATTAAGTTAATCAAGTAATGGGAAGTTCAGAATCATATGTCTAGGCAAAGCCACATTTTGGAAATTATGTACCTGGGGCAAGAAGCAAGAAAGGCATCATCAGTTTCTGGGGTGAGAGGACAGAAATGCTCAAACACTGGTTAATAATATGGAGTAATTTACCCCTGTGAATCACCCAATATTTTTAAATCTAATACACTCCCAGAAAGTATTTATTTTATTATAACTTTAATTTATCATAATATTTAAATATTTCTCTACATGACAATAAGATTATATGATGATCAATTATGATGGATGTGGCTCTTTTCAAGAATTAAATAATCGAGGCCAGTTCCAATAATCTTGTGATGAAGTGAGCCATTTACACCCAGAAAGAGGACTATGGGAACTGACTGTGGTTCACAATATAGCATTCTCACTCTTTTTGTTGTTGTTTGCTTGCATTTTGTTTTCTTCCTAATTTTTTTCCTTTTTGATTTGATTTTTCTTGTGCAGCAAGATAATTGTATAAATACGTATATACATATATATATATATATATATATTGGATTTAACATATATATTTTAAATATGTTTAACATATATTTGATTATTTGCCATCTAGGAGAAGTGGTAGGGAGAAGGAGGAGAAATTTGGAACACTAGGTTTTGCAAGGATCAATGTTGAAAAATTATCCATGCATATGTTTTGAAAATAAAAAGCTTTAATAAAAAGATCTCTCTCCCTTCTCAACCCAGATAATCATCCTTGTTACAAAGAATAAAAAAGATAAGGGAGAAAAAAAACAGCCTGGCAAACAATCAAGTCTAAAATTAAATGTATTATATATAATATATACATAGAAAGGAGAGAGATATAGTGTCTCCTTTTTTCTTCAGGGTCAAGTTTGATTAGTATAACTTAAAAGTATTCAGTTTCATTTTTTGGATTCTTTTCTTTTATGTGGTTTTTATGTATATATTTTTTTCTGGTTCTATTTACTTCACTTTGTAACACTTCATAGAAGTTTACATGGTTCTCTTTATTCTTCCCAGTCATCATCAATTTAATGAGCTGCAGTTTATTTAGGCATTCCTCAATTGATTCAATTTTTAGTTCTTTGTTGCTATAAAACTGCTGCTGTAAATATTTTGGAGTATATGGTACTTTTTTATCTTTGACCTCATTGGGTTGTTTACCTAATAGAGGGATCTCTGGGTCACAGACTATGGATATTTGAGTCACTCTCTTAGCATAATTCCAAATTGTTTTTTCAGAAAGTAGGAACAATTCTTAGCTCTACCAATTGGTGTGCCTGTTTTACCACAACCCTTCCAACATCAACAATTCTCATTTTTCTCATCTTTTCCAAAATGCAATGTATGAAATAAAACATCAGAATTGTTCTAGTATTTATTTCTCATTACTTATTTGGAGCAATCTATCATATGGATTTTATAGTTTGTAATTCTTTTGAGAACTGTTTGTTTATATCCTTTGATCATTTATGCTTTGGAAAGTGACTCTTGGTCTTATACATATCTGCATTGGTGACTCTCTATATAGTTTGGATTGCAGAACTTTAGTAGAGATACTTGGTACAAACGTTTTTTCTGTGTATCAACTCTCATTGCACTGATTATTTTTTATGTACAAGCTTTTCAATCTGAGTCATGAAAATTGTCTGTTTTATTTTTTGTGATTATCTCTATCCCATTTGGTTAAAATATTCATGAATGATACATGATCGGGTTCTTCCATAGTTTTTTCATAGCATGACCTTTATTATTCATGTTGCATATCCATTTTGAGTTTAGTAGAATGTTTTGTATGATGTCCTAAACGTACTTTTTACCAAATTGCTTTCCAGTTTTCTTGTCAAATAGGGAGTCTTTCCTCAATTAATTTATATTCTTGTGTTTTAGAACACTGGGTTATTGAATTCAGTTGTTTCTTATTTTCCCTTATATGATCTGTTCTATTTATGTCTCTTAATTTTTTTAACAAGTGCAAAATTCATCATAATTACTGCTGTGTGTCATAATTTGAAGTAAAGAAAGATTATTTCTTCCCTTAATTCATCCCTTTTTCATTCTTTCTCTTGAAATGTTAGCTCTTTCCAATTAATATTTAGTAAGTACCTGGTGTGTGTAGGACATTATGCTAAGCACCGGGAGATGCAAAAATAAAACAAAAAATATCAAGGGTTAGAATGAGTTGAGTTTGTCATGCTGCTTTAACAGCTTATTGCAGATGCAGGTGTAGAAGTCAGGAGGGATCAGGCAAGATAGGCTAGATTATGGATCTGGGGGGTCCTAGGATGCATAATTAGATTGGAATTATAAGCCATCCAACCCAGTCCTTTTACTTTATAAATACAGTTGAATGTCAGAGAAGTGATGGGACTTGCTCCAAATGACTTGTCCCTATAATTAAGTGGCAGATCCTCTGCCTCCATGTACAGCCCACTTCATCTATAAGACAACTGAACCCAAAGGAGCTGATGAGTTCACTAAGAGAGAAAGGGTAGAGGGAAATGATGGGGCCTCCAAGACATAATCTTTCAGGACACCCCGTTAGGGAGTGGGACGTGGATGACGATTCATCCTTTAGATAGAAGGAGTTGTCAGGGGGAGAAGCAGTACTAATGTCGGGGAAGCTGATGGAGGAAAGAGCATCACTGAGGGAGGAAAGAACATCACTGAGGGAGGAAAGAGCATCAATAATGACCATCAGACAGCTGCAGAGAGATCCAGAAATATGAAGGCTGAGAAAAGGCTGTTGGGTTGAGCAATTAAGAGAGATTATGATTAGAAAGAACAGTTTGATTGACTTGTGGGGTCTGAAGCCATGGTGGACTCGCCCTCATTGCAGAACTACAGCATGAATCGGGAACCTTATGACTTGGCTCTACTTGGTCAAAGCTGTTTCCTCCACCCTGATTAAGATTCTGTGCCCAGAGACAAAGACAGAAGGAGCAAACTGCATGTCCCCCCAGTCTGAGTACTAATGGATCTAAAGTGGGCACATGATTCTGTTTCAGTTACTCTAAAGGTCACGCATCCCTCCAAACAAAGCACAGCTGTGGTCTGTTATGGTGGCGCTGCTTTTTTTTTTTTCTTCATGTCTGCTCTGGACGATTCAGGCAGACAACCTGTCAAGGATTCATTCTTTTAATAATCCGTTATTAAGTGTACCGTTGTCAGTGTGAGGGGGATACAGATCTGAAGAAGACCCCACCCCTTGTGCTGAACCAGGGGGAGACCATTGATTAAGAGCTGAAAAGAACCCCCACTTTTCAGGTGAGGAAACTGAGACCCCCAAAAAATTAAGTGGCTTGCCCAAGGTTACACAGAGAGTAAATATTAGTGACAGGTTACTGCCCTCGTCCTCTAACCCAGGGCTATTTCATTGTATAGTGCCTTGCACAGTCAATGTAGCACAGACCAGAGTGTTTTAAGTGCAAAAGAGGAGAAAGGTAGAAAGGGACAGAGAGAGGGACAGATACAGGGACAGAGAAACACATTGAGAAAAAGAAAGACAAAAAGACAGGAAGGGGGGGGGAGAGAGAGAGACAGACAGACAGACAGGGGGGAGGGAGGGAGACACACACACACACACACACACAGAGTCACTGAGTTGTACTGAGAAGCAGGTATTCTGAGGTATGTCCCCATATTTAAAATCATTACTTTCACAGTAAAATTAGAAAAAAAAAACATAAGCTAATATTATAGTAACATATTTTTCATGGTAGTATTTTAAAACATTTGTTCACTTTTTTGTGTTTTTTTTTAGGTGGGATTTTATGTGTGTGTGTGTGTATGTGTGTGTGTGTGTGTGTGTGTGTACTTGGGAAACTAACCTTTAAGTTCATGTGGATTTTTTGTATTTAACATGAAGTACCTACTGTGTGTAAAACACTGGGCTAGATGCCAAATGACATATAACTAGAAATAAGAGGTGGCTTATGCTGTGAAAAGCTGTAAGATGCTAGTAAAAAACTACTTTCTGTCAAAAAGTTTAAATCAGTTTTTTCATTAACTAGATATTTCCTTTTAAGAACACTTTTTCAGCAGAGATTTTATACATTGAGACTACTTTTCACTGACCCACAGGGAATAAATCCAAGTTGATTCCTTTGTAGTAAGTTGAACTTATTAAGATTTTTTTAAAATTAAGGGCTGCTTTAGAATGGCACTCTTTACATAGTGTGGTATTTTCTTTGGTCTTGAAAAATATCAGGGAGTAAAGGGAATGATTTTTTTTGAAAAAATCACACACACACACACACACAAGCTGTGGTAACTGTATTGTGATTTCTGGATCTGAATTTCATGTTAAGATTGACGTGAAGTTGTTCTGTTTAGAAATGTTCTATCAGGAGAGCAAAGGAATCTGGGCTCAAATCCTAGCTTGGTTTCATACTGACCTGAGAGCAAGGCACTAATCACTGTATTTCATCTAGCTTTAAATTCCCTATGATTCCGACTTACTTGAGTATAGAGCAGAACCCATGAAGTAAGCTGTTTAAAAAGCTAATCTGGAAGAAGATTTTTTATTGGTCCAAATAAAAGATACATCTCTTCCTTTTCTCCCTCTTTGTCCTTCTTCCCCAGTCTGTTACATTTATGATGTATAACGGTATAATCAGTGACAAGATTGATAGGGACAGAATACTGACATAAGACAAAAGGTCTTCAGTAAGTGTGAATCCTATCTCAGATACTCTCTGCCTTTTGGAGCAAGTTACCTGCTGTATCTCACCTTTCTCACATTAAATGGGGATAATAATAATACTTACTATACATGCCTTTGTAAGGACAAAATTATATAATACATGTGTTTTACTATCTTCAACATTGTTAGCCATATCTTCTTTTTTTTTTGATGCCTTTTTTTCTCAATAGTATTTTATTTTTTCCAAATACATATATAGTTTTCAACATTCATTTTTTGTAAGACTTTATGTCTTTTCCCCCCTCTTTCCCTTACTTCTTCCCTCCTTAAGACAACAAGAAATTGGATATAGGTTAAATATATGTAATTCTTTTAAACATTTCTATATTTGTCATATCTTGCAAGAAAAATCAGACCAAAAGAGAAAAAAATCACAAGAAAGAACAAAACAAACAAAGCTAAAAATACTGTACTTCAATCCACATGCAGTCTTCATAGTTCTCTTTGGACATGGATGGCATTTTCCATCCCAAGTCTCTTGGAATTATCTTAAAATGTTGCATTGTTGTAAAGAGCCAAGACCATCACAGTTGATTATCACATAATCTTGTTTCCATGTTCAATGATCTCTTGGTTCTGCTCACTTCACTCAGCATCAGTTCATATAGGTCTTTCCAGGCTTTTCTGAAATCAGCCTGCTGATCATTTCTTATAAAAAAATAATATTCCATTACATCCATATACCAAAATTTATTTAGCTATTTCCCAACTGACAGGCATCCATTCAATTTCCAGTTACTTGTCATTACAAAAAGGGCTGCTACAAACATTTTTGCACACATGGGTCCTTTCCCCTTTTTTTATTTCTTTGTGATATAGATCCAGTAGAGACACTGCTATATCAGATGATATGCATAGTTTTATATCTCTTTGGACATAGTTCCAAATTGCTTTCCACAATGGTTAGATCATTTCACAACTCCAACAAAAATGTATTAGTGTTCCAGATTTCCCACATCTCCTCCAACATTTATCATTATATTTTCCTGTCATCTTAACCTATCTGAGAGGTGGGAAGTGGTACCTCAAGAGTTGCCTTAATTTGTATTTCTCTGATCAATAGTGATTTAGAACATTTTAAAACAATAGCTTTTTATTTTCAAAATATATGCAGAGATAGTTTGTAGCATTCACCCTTGAAAAATCTTGTTCCAAATTTTTCTCTCTCCTTTCCCCCCATCCCTTCCCCTAGACAGCGAGTAATGTAATATATGTTAAATAAGTTCAATTATTCTATACATATTTCCATATTTATCATGCTGCACAAGAAAAATCAGATCTAAAAGGAAAAAATTAATAAAAAAGGAAGAAAACCACAAAAAAGGTGAAAATACCATGTTGTGATCCAGATTCAGTTCCCACAGTTCCCTCTCTAAATGCAGATGGCTTTCTCCATCACAAGCCCATTGGAACTGGCTTAAATCACCTCATTATTAACAAGAACCATGTCCATCAGAATTGATCATCACATAATTTTGCTATTGCCGTGTACAATGATCTAGTTTTGTTCATTTCACTTAGAATCAGATCATGTTAAGTCTCTCCAGGCCTCTCTGAAATCATTCTGTTGGTTGTTTCTTACAGAACAATAATATTCCATAATATTTATATACTACAATTTATTCAGCCAATCTCCAATTAATGGGCATCCACATAATTTCCAGTTTCTGGCCATTACAAAGAGGGCTGCCACAAACATTCTTGCACATACAGGTCCATTTTCCTTCTTTAAGATCTCTTTGGGATCTAACCCAGTAGTAACACTGCTGGATCAAAGGATATGCATAACTTTTTGCCTTTTCATCCTTCTTAATGTCTTGGCAGCCTTTGAAACAGTTGGTCATTTTTCCTCCTTAGTCCTCTCTCCTTTGGACTTTCATGACATTATTTTTGGTCTTTCTAAGTCTCTTTTGTTGTATCACTGGCCATATCATGATCCCTAAATATCGATATCCCCCAGGGCTCGGTCCTGTGCCCCATCATCTTTTCTCCCTTGAACTTCATCAGTTCCCATGGATTTAATGATCATGTCCATCCTGAATACTCCCAGATGTATATGTCTTTGTCCTGAACTCCAATTCTATATAACCAACTGCCTTTTCAACATTTTAAACTGCATGTCCCATAGGCATCTCAAATGCAATACACCCCAAAATGAATTCATTATCTTTCTCCCAAAACTCACTTCTATTTTGAGAGCAATTTCACCTAAGTGATGAGGGCTGCAACCAAATTGCAAAAGGATGATTGGGCAAGGAGCTAAGCGGTCAAGCACCATTTATTTTTACCGCTGTCATGAATAGAATCCATCAGAGGAAGGAGGTGAAATGGCAGTGCACTTATTTGATAATGGCTACTTTCTAAGTAGTCACCAATTTTTCATTTAAAATTCTTTTTACCTCTAATCTGGAAGGAACGTTGTTAGGGTTAGGGGCTATAGGAAATATGATGGGTAGAATAAGAAACTGAATTATAGAGAATTAAAAGAGAAGGTTCCTCACCCCCACTGTTAAACCTAAAAATAAATCAGGTTTGTTAAGCTCTTCCAAATACTTCAATGGGAGAATTCTCTTTCTGAGGCAGCTGAGAGGTATAGGGGATAAGAGGGGCAGAAGCAGAGAGAAAGTCATTGTAACTGCACCTCAGAATGAGGGTAGGATGGTAAAATCCAGGGAGCCTCAGAAGAGCGATTGGGTACAAGTCATGAAGGGCTTTAAAATATATAAAAATAGAGGTTATATTTTATCTTAGAGATAATAGGGAGCTATTGGACTTGGTCGAGTAGGGAAATCACATGATCAGGTCTGTGCTTATGAAAACTTCCTTTGGAGGAAGGGTGCCGAATGGACTGACAGAGAGAGGCTTGAGGCAGGATGACCAGTTTTGAAGCTGCTGCAGTAATCTGGGGAGAGGTGTGGTGGGCCCTGCTTTTCTACACCTTTCAGGCGGTTGTATACTTGAAAATGTGGTCTGTGGTAGAAAATCATTTATCAAACTTTGTCTGCTTCCTTCTGATAATTTTTTTTTTTCAAAATCAAGTTTACCCTTGATACCATTGCAGAGCAATTTTGTCTAGAGATTTTATAGAGATGAGAAAGTAGGCATATGGATGGGTAGTTACTAATGTACATTCAATTACCTTTTTAGGGTAATATCACAATCTATGGGTTTTTCTAATCATCTGTGATCTCACTCTTTCGCAGATATCTTGGAAATGGATCTCTAAAGGCTTCTGAAATTGTGTTGCTTTCAGCACCGATTTCTTTTATGCGTACTTGGGCTGGTCCAGCTGTTCTTTCTGTTTTCATCCTCTTCAGCCCTAATTCTATTTCCTTACTTCAGGGACTGAAATGTTAGAGCATAAATATGGCAGTTCTCCTGATGGCCGTGTTGAAAGTAGATTGGGATAGAAACCCTGGCGTTCTGTTTTCATTTCTTTGTTGTTACTTCATGTTCATCTCTAAATGCCAGTCTGCTTAGCCAGGTCAAGCTTTCTGCAAATTCATTTCCTCCTCCACCATTCATCCCTATTTTATGAGGCTGTATTGCTCATTATCATCCACCATCTTCCCCCCACTTTTGCAATGAGTTTATGTTCTGTGCTGACGTCATCCTTGGCTGGTAGATTTCCTTGCTTAGCAAGGAAAAGCAAATGTTTCTTGGCTATGTTGATTTCTGGGCTTTTCCTTTTTGGTCATTGTTTTCACATTGCTTCTCTAGGAAAGGATTATAATCTGTTGCAATGCATTTTTCACTTCCCATTTTTCAGTATCTTTCACTTATTTCTATTATGCTGGAGATGTGATTTTATGCATTGTTTTCTCATCTTTTAACCACCTTGTTTGATGCTGATTTTTGACCTTTGTTCTAATTACAAAGACAGATGGTTTGTCTTCACATAACTGATTAACGAGTAACTTCCATGTTGGTAACCAGCTGTTCCTATCAAGTTAGAATTTTTGGGTGATGTTTGATACCTTCATGCCCAGTGATCTCTGACTCCTTTCCCTCCCTTCTTTCCTTCGCTCCCTCCCCTTGTCTTACCCTTCCTCCCTTCCTTCCTTCCTTCCTTCCTTCCTTCCTTCCTTCCTTCCTTCCTTCCTTCCTTCCTTCCTTCCTTCCTTCCTTCCTTCCTTCCTTCCTTCCTCCCTCCCTCCCTCCCTCCCTCCCTCCCTCTCTCCCTTCCTTCCTTCCTTTTCCTTCCTTCCTTCCTTTCCCTTTCCTTCCTTCCTTCCTTCCTTCCTTCCTTCCTTCCTTCCTTCCTTCCTTCCTTCCTTCCTTCCTTCCTTCCTTCCTTCCTCCCTCCCTCCCTTCCTTCCTTCCTCCCTCCCTCCCTCCCTCCCTTCCTTCCTTCCTTCCTTCCTTCCTTCCTTTCTTCCTTCCTTCCTTCCTTCCTTCCTTCCTTCCTTCCTTCCTTCCTTCCTTCCTTCCTTCCTTCCTTCCTTCCTTCCTTCCTTTTCCTTCCTTCCTTCCTTCCTTTTCCTTCCTTCCTTCCTTCCTTCCTTCCTTCCTTCCTTCCTTCCTTCCTTCCTTCCTTCCTTCCTTCCTTCCTTCCTTCCTTCCTTCCTTCCTTCCTTCCTTCCTTCCTTCCTTCCTTCCTTCCTTCCTTCCTTCCTTCCTTCCTCCCTTCCCTCCCTTCCCTCCCTCCCTCCCTCCCATTTTTTTCTTCTCCTTTTTGCACTGTATTATTCTAGACTAAACTTCACATATTCTTTAATTGCAGTTTCACTGGCCTGCATGCTGCCTGTCACTAGCCAACTGTCTGTCACTTCCAGGATCATTCATGAGGATTAGAGATGCTCTCTTGATAACTTGTTTCTTGCTAAAGGAAAGAGATACTCTTTTTTCCCCGCAGTTTCCATCTTCTGAAATGATGGGGGGCACGGGCTTCTTGTCTTGCCCCTAGGAGGTAGCGATGGCAACAGCTGGGCCTATACCCAGTTTAGTGTGCTAAGGGGATTGGGGAGACAGTGAGCAGGAAATGTCTATATTTCTACCATGAAAAGTCTCTTTAAAACTTCTTATGACCCCCCACTAAAGGACGATTTCTACCTGCTATCCTTCAGCTGCTATTGGCTACGGGGTCCCAGTGGCTTCCAATTTGTTATCAGTATCCAGAAGCATCAAACAGAAGGATGCCACAAGCATGAAGAATTCAACTCAGTAAATACTTATTAAGCCTCCGCTATGTGAGAGCCACTGTGGTAGGTGAGGAGGAGATAGTATGGCAAAAACAGAACTCATTATCTTTCCCCTCAAGCTCTCCCCTCTTCCTAGTTTTAAAACCAAACAGAGGAGTTTGTATTTGATTCTGGAGGCAATTGGGAGTGCATTCAATACATTGAAGTGTATTGAATTGTGAAGTGACATACACCAGTGGCTTTAGAAAGATCAACTTGACAGCTTCCCATCTTTACTATAAAACAGCAAGAAAAACACAAATAAAGAAAAAATATGGCCAAAAAAGGAGGAGGGGAGAAGAAATCTTATTACCTCCCAAGCAAAAAGAAAATTCCTTAAATTGGTACTTAAGATACTTCATAAATGGCTCCTGCTTACTTTTTCCTTATATTTTTCAGCATTCTTTTTAAGAACTTGCCATCATTTTCTGCTTCTGTCCTTCTCTCTTCACTGATACCTGCTAAAATCCCTATTCTTTAAGCTCAGCTCAGGCACTAGCATATTAGTGAAGCCTTCCGTGATTGCTTCAGCTGAAAGTATGTTCTCAGACATCCATAGGATACCTTTTTTGGCTCTTTCCTTTGTCCCCATCTCTCCTAACCTTCTCTTAGACTTAGCTGTGTAAATGTCATGTTCTCCCAATTTAATGCAAGCTTCTCAATGGTAATTAAAAATCTTTGTATCCTCTATTCTTTAATAAATATTTATTGCTTATAGGAAATAAAAACTTCAAAGGAATAACTTTAAAAAAATTTTTAGGTTATGTGGAACTTAGAAAGAACTTCTAATAAAAGCTGGTATCCATAGAAGCAATTATGAGCTTCATGAGGATGGGTTTTGTATGATCATTGCAACTATTATTTTCATTATGAACAAAGTTGGAAGTCCTCAACTCAAAAAACATTAGCTTAGCAGTTACAATGCACCAGGCACTTTGGGGTTGGGGAGACCAATACAAGTCCAAATAAAGGCAGACCTTGCCCTCAGAGACTTATGTTCTAATTGGACAAGACAAGTAAAAAAAAGAGAATCTAAGAAGGAGTGAGAAAGTCTGAAAAGTCTGGAACAGAGTGCCTGAATGGGAATAAAGGTTAGAAGTTCCCCAAGAAGCTGTGACTTGAGACAAAAAAGCTCAGAAATTTCCTAAGTCTGCCATTTCATTCTGTTTCTAAATCTAACTTTACATCTATTCATACCCACATTTTAAAGAGCTCTAATTCCAATGTAGGGAAAGCAAATGAAATCTGTGCAAATATCAGAATTGTGGCCTTTCATAACTTTTGAAATGTCTATAATTTCAGGTCTTTGTGACTTTTCTAAAATAAACCACAGAACTGATTCAATATTTTCATCTCTTTAAACTCTAATCAGGCTCCGTCTGGGACATCTGAGATTAAATCACATTTGACCTTTTAAAGTAGAAAATTATAAGTGTAGATGAAGCTAGAAAAAACATGATTTTATCCTGTGGAACCACATAGGAAATGAGTTTTGATTTGAAAGAAGCAGATCCCATTCAGTTTGGGGAGTTCCAGGACTATCTGAAATCATTAGTCGCATTACTTTATGAACCAATAAATTTCAAGAATAAAAATGTCACAGACAGCTTCTCCTTGTGGATATACAAGTATGGTTCCTTCTTATTATTGTGAAGCAGTGAGTCTGCATTTTGTTCTACAAATAGTATTTTAGAAACATTAAGATTACTTTTATTTCCTTTAATTAGATTTTATAAAAACTCCATTCTTGAATATTTATTGTTTTTCACATTCAAATTGTCTCAGTATGAGAAGAGATTTTTGTTTTTATGTGAAACACCTCTGAAAACAGCAGATAGACATGATAATAATGTGATTTAAAGTCTTTAAAATGTTTTTTTCCTTTTTTTCCATTTAGTGTTGGCATTTTCAAATGCTATTTTGTCTTGGACAGTGCAAGCCTTTGTTTCCTTGTTATATGTTATTTATGTGTTATATTTGTCCATTTTCTAGCTTTCCTTTTTAATATTACTACATATTTTATGGGCTTATTAAAAAGTAACAAATGCATAATCCATATAAATGTCATTATTTGAGAAAGACTGATCTCTTTCATACTAAAAATACATGTAGTTTATTTTTGCAGCCAAGTGAGAATACTTTATCATGCAGTTGTTTGAATATCACCAACACATGACATGATATGTGGCTACTTATTATAAAACTGAGCTATTAAGCAGTATCTGTTATGTTGGAAGCACAGACAGTTTTTATCTCAATTAAGGATCTGCAAATTACAAATGTGGTTTAATTCCCAGTAATACTGACAGTTAATGTTAGTGGATTAAAAAATGAGAAATGTCATAAATCTGCCACCAACCTCATAGTTTGTAAGGCAGCTTTTCTTATGAACAGAACATGATGGTGACTTCAGCAGTGTAGAATTGCAGAAACTTTTATGATGCATTTTGGGATTGGGTTATTTTAACAGCATTCAGATATTTGACTCATTGTATTTTCTTGCCAGTGTGAGTACTACCTCCAGTGGGGTATGGATCACAATGCTTCCCTATTATTGCTCTTGTCCCTGTTTCCCATAAGTCTTCCACCAGAAGTCCACCCCACTGTTATACTTGGTTTTGCTATATAATTAGCTGACTCTCTTTTCCAGTCATCCCTCTTTCTACTACCTTTTATACCTTCCCTTATGCCTAATTCCATGTTGATAATATACCTTCATTTGTCACCATTTCCTTTTGGGTGAGCCACAAGACTGATTCTTTAGAGAGAAAATTATAGTCCTAGTCCTATTTCTGGCACTTACTAGAGATGTGTTCATTGGAAACCACTTTCCTATCTGTACAATGGGAATAATCATTTCTGTAGTACCTTCCTCACGGGCCTGTTGTAAGGCTTAGATGAGGCTTAGATCTGTGCAAAGTGCTCCATAAACATTAAATCACCAGATAAATGCCAACTGTAGTTATTCCATGATATATAGCCACATAACATCCCTGGGAGAATATTGGATGTCAGAATGATAGGTTTCAGAGAGAAGCTTTGGCTTAATAAAAAAATCTTATGCATTTTTTTACATGCATTTCAGCCTTTTCTCTTACTCCTGTTTACTTCTGGGATCAGTTCATTATCTGAATGCAGTATCTGTCACAGATAAATGTTCTTGTCAACCAGCTCTCTGGTCTGTCCCTCAAACCGCATAACAAAGTCGTGGGAAACAGGCCTTTTCTTCCCACTTCTATTTTTTCTGCTTGGCTATTTTGGTCAGACTCTTTTGAGCGATTGTGGATCTCCTCTGAGAGGCTTTGAAATGCCCTAGGAATTGCTGCTGCCAGCACATGCCTTCCACGAACAGAAGGATCTAGTCTAGAAGAATATTCTCCTTGATTTAGACTGCATTGGACATCCCTCATGACAGTAGTGCCCAATATTTTTGGTCAGACTATTCTTACTGGTTTTATACTGATCTGGATATCAATTGGTGAGGACCATGGAACAAAAATATTTCTCAGTATTTTTTGAATATCATCTCATGTAAAAGTGCTTTACCACTAAAGTGCTTCTCATGTCTTATTGAAAAACCCTATATTTTTCTGTTAGACTGAAGGTAGATTCCATCATCCTGGAAAATTTTGAAGTAAGGCCCTAGGGAGAGCCTCTGTCTGCCTTTTGTGGATGCATCTTTCTAAGAAGGGACAGACTCATCACCAGTGGGAGGGACATTTAGTGGTAACTTTGGCCATTGTGACCCGTGTTGCTGTGGGAAGAGTGGGCTCAAACTTGAGACATTTAAAAAGTAAAGAGATACACATGTTCTTTTCCTTTGTGGAGGACTCACAAAATTCTCTTAGATGGGTCTTTTTGCTTATCTCTGCAGATGGGTATCATAGCACATCCACCTGGGAGCTGCTGCTCTGCACCCCGCAACTCTTGGTATGTCTGCTACCTGCTCTGCTGGATTCTAATCCATATCAGTCTTCTGACAAGTTTACCCAAATTAACATGGTTGTAGTGGGATGAAAAGGGGAGAGAAGAGCCAGAGACTCTTTTTCTCCCCCCCCCCCCCCGAGTTCCCTCTCAGTGTTTGGGCTGGAACTTTAACTCCAGTTGATTGGCCTGTAAATCTCTAGGTCGAATTCACAGACTGGCTTGCTGTTTTACCCATAACCCCATGGAGTTTGATTGATTTTCTTCAGCTATTTATAGGATATTTCCTGTGTGGTGTCGCCTTGTTTCATCCAGTGACCCAAAGTCCCCACGATCCTCACAGATTGATTAAGGACTTAATCATAGCTAATTTACTTTTGATGGATTCTTTCCAGATGTCATATGTGATTAATTAGGGTAGGGATGGATTCCCATACTTATACCAATAAATAACTTTTAAAATTACTAAAATTTCTATCTAGGACTGTGATTTCCTCATATGTAAAATAGGAATAGTAATATTTATTCTGGTGATATTTTTCTGTCTTTGAGCTGGTTCCTGGGTCATTTTCATTTTTTTCTTCCAGCTTTTTTTGTGGACTTATTCCCCTTCTTTCCATTTCCACCAGCTATTTTGCTTCAGCCTAGGAAATTCTCCTTTGGGTCATTGTGGAATAGAAACCCCCTTCCTAACCTTTTTTTTTTCTCTCCCAGAAAGAAGCATATTAATCTTTTTGAAGTTTTCTGCAGCTGATGATTTAAAAAACAAAAACAAAACATCCTGTTAGCAGCGATAGGGAAGGAAGGACCACGACGAGGAGCTAGACTTTGAAGAAGTGCCTTAATAAAAATGATCTCTGTTATTCACTGGTATATAAATAAGAGCTGGGCTCAGATCTTTTTCTAGGCCCAATCTTATCACCCTGTATCAACCTTTAATTTCCTAAGATTACCTCTGTCTTATCAACCACAAACAACAACTCTTTGAATTCCCAACCCCCCACCTGCTTTGTACTAGATTTGTCTTTTTGGAAGTCTGCAAAGGTCTCCTCTCATGATAGGTACATGAAAGTGGAGGGTATGGAGGGAGCCTCCTCTCCCAGTGCAGATCCAGTCATTTATATCCAGTGAATTAAAATCAAATAGATTAAGCATCTTCTCTAAGTAGAATACTGAAGGCCCTGAAGGAGAGTCAGGATTTAGTCCTCTTTCCTTCAGGGACAGCCAGACAATAAGGGCAGGAAGTCCAGCCTAGCCCTTCTCCAATCCACTCTCCACCAAGCCCCCAACCGATTATCCTAAAGCATTGACTTCACCTTGTTGCTCCCCTGTGTAGGAAGCTTCAGTGAGTCCTGTTTTCCTCCTCAATAAAGAACAATCTCCTCTGCTGTTTGCACCCCTTACAATTGGGCTTCAACCCGACACGTTACCCTCCAACATGTGGCTTGAGGCCAGCTGATCAACCTGCCCTTCTGTGGATGTGACATTCTCTCTCCCTCTCCAGTCTCTTTGCACATCCCCACTCTTCCCCCCCCCCAGTGCCTGGAATCCTTCCCTTCTTCATGTCCACCTCTTGGAACTCTTCTTTTGGCAGTCTGGCCAGTTCCTCCATCATTAATGCTTCCTCCTTCCAATTACATTTATTTTGTTTGCATCTCTTATCTATTAGCTCAATAATGTGACAGTTATTTAAAAGCAATTTTATAAAAACAGCTGGTTGTCTGCAGGCTATCTGAGGTTTTTCTATTCAGTACGTATTTACTGAGCCTCTCTCCTATCTCAGGCAGTGAGTTTGGTGCTGGGGCCTCGAGACAAAGGGGAGCCAGCCCTGTGGCTACATCAGCCATCCAGTTAAGTCAGTTGAACCATATACTGTCGTCAGTACTCTCCCTTCCCTTCAAAGTTCAGATCAAATGCTGCTTTTCCTGTGCTTGTGAAGTGCCGACTCCTTGAGGACAGTCAGCAAATACTTGATTTGTCTTTGTATCCATGGCCCTCAACACAATGACTGTATAGAAGAGGGGCTGAATTGGAGGTTGTTCTTGGTTCTGGGAGAGGATCAGTGTGAGATCGCTATGTGTCCAGCTGTGGCGGGTCAGACCGATAGGAGCTTGGAATAAAGAGTCCCCATGAACATCGGGGGGCTTCTCTAACTGAGCATCTCATGCTTTTTCTGAGCTAATTCAGCCCTGCTTTGCTTATGGAGTGCAGCTCCTTCTCTGATGAGGGCTCCCTATGCTGGGCAGTCCGGGGCCAGGGTCTCCCATGTCGGACAATCATTTTGAAAGTTCTTGAGAGAGGCCTTCACAGTGTCCTTGTAACGCTTTTTCTGACCCCTTGTGAGCTCTTGCCCTGTGTGAGCTCTCCATCAAATAGTCTTTTTGGCACATGCACATTTGGCGTTTGAACAATGTGGCGAACCCATCAGAGCTGTGCCCTCTGCGTCAGAGCTGTGCCCTCTGCGTCAGAGCTGGAAGGCCGGCAGTGTAGTCTGAGAAAGGGCCTGAGTGTCTGGTGTCTTCTCCTGCGGGGATGAGGGGGTCTTCAGAATCTTCCTGAGACAATAAATGGAAGTGGTTCCATTTTCTAGGGTGGCGCTGGTAGACTGTCTGGGTTTCACAAGGGTACAGCAATGAGGTCAGCACAAGGCTCTGTAGACCTTCAGTTTGGGAGGCAGTCTACCTCTCCTTTCCCACACTTTCCTTTGGAGCTTCCCAAACATAAATTATGGTATATGAAGGCTATGGAATATTATTGTTTTATAAGAAATGACCAGCAGGAGGAATACAGAGAGGCTTGGAGAGACTTACATGAACTGATGCTGAGTGAAACGAGCAGAACCAGAAGATCGCTGTGCACTTCAATGCTGTATGAGGATGTATTCTGATGGAGGTGGAAATCTTCAACATAAAGAAGATCCAACTCACTTCCAGTTGATCAATGATGGACAGAAACAACTACACCCAGAGAAGGAACACTGGGAATTGAATGTAAATTGTTAGCACCACTGTCTACCCAGGTTACTTATACCTTCGAAATCCAATTCTTAACGTGCAACAAGAAATTCAGATTTACACACATGTATTGTATCTAAGTTATACTGTAATGTATGGGATTGCCTGTCATCTAGGGAAGGGAGTAGAGGGAAGGAGGGGAAAATCTGGAAAAATGAATACAAGGGATAATGTTATAAAAAATTACTCATGCATATATACTGTCAACAAAATTATAATTATAAAATTAATAAAAAAGGAACTTCCCAAATACTGAGGTGCTTAATAAAGGCTTGTTTATTGGTGGATACATAAGAGGGGAATTGACAGCCTACATATGAATGGGAGAAGTTGGTTGGAACCACTATGGAGAGTCCCCAACTCCTGTATTAGGATCTGAGTGATGTCCACTCAGTGTCCACTAAATTCTATGTCCATTTCTGCCATTTCTTGTGTCCCTGGACAAATATGTTGACCTTTTCAGGCCTTAGGGTCCTAATCTATCAAATGAATGGATATTCTTTTTAAAGGTATCTTTCAACTATAAAATTCTACATTTTAATTCATATTTGTTATATTTAACTTCATTTATAAACTTATTTATAAATTTTATTTTTAAATTTTAATTTATATATTTTATTTAAAATTAAAATTTAATTTTAATTTGGCATTTGTTATTTGAGCAAATCCGAAAGAACAAAGAAGAGCCAGCTGGGTGGTCCAGTAGAGTCAGGAAGATCTATATTCAAATTTAGCCTCAGATGCTTAATACTTACTAGCTGGGTGACCCTGGCAAGAACAAAGGACACTTTACTTTAGATTCTGTGAAGTAGGTATTTATGAAGTATATTTCTATATAGGGTCTCCGAGCCTTGGTGTGGATTGCTTACTTGATCTAACCAGAAGTGTAATGTTAGTAGGATCGAAATCTCAAAGTTGTTTACTGAAACTTGAGAGAAATTCCAAGAACACAAATTATCTTTCTGAACTGTGGATTTATGAACTAGGTTTATTAAAAACATAGGAAATGACACACTGGGATGCTTGAGCAAGAGTCAGAGTCCGTTTTATGCAACTGTAAATATACGACTTTAAGACTCATAAAATTTGTTACTTCAGTATTCCCCTCTCCAATCACCCTAATATCTGGAATGAAAGAAAATTTGCGTGTACTTTCATGTTAGCATATTTTATAATAATTATGTAATGGCACTTTCTCGGCATCTCAAGTGATTTATCTATGACATTGTTTATATGGTCTCCCCATTCTTTAGTTATTTGAAGTTCAAATCATTTTAAGCAAAACTTTCATATTGATTTAGTTATTTTTTTTGGAGGGAGAGAATCAGAAAAGAGAGGTTAGTAAATGGAGGCAATCTGTCAGGAAATCAGTTTTAAGCCAAGTCATCAAATGGGAAACTAATTTTTTATATCTTATTTTGTTTGGTATCCTTCTGAAAATAATTATCATGATGTCATGAAGGTTGGTAGTGTATTAATGCTGAGAAAATATAAGACTTTTCCAACATTGAGTTTCTGAATAGAAGTGTAGGGATGTGAATTTTAGACCTCAGGTTGAAAATTCCTCTATGTTCATTATTCTTTGTAATTGGGCACATCTCCGAAAATAGCAGGTTATTTCTTCTGTCTAATGGGATTTTGTCACTGAATGCCTTTGATAAAATGGTATTGATAATTTCTTTCTTTTCGGTGTCCTTGGTTTATGTGAAATGAAGACTTGAATTAAATTTTCTGAAAATCTTTTATTACTCTATTTCAAAAAGGAAAAATTGAAACACCTTAATAAAGAATGATATATTGTATACCTTTATTAAAATGACTTCATGATGGGGATTTTGACATCTGCTGAATGCTGAGTAATGTCTCACATATGTCCCTAAATTTGTATTTTATCTATTTTTTAAATCTTCTGTATAAGAAATTTTTACTTAGGTAGTTTTTAATAATGTTGCTGAACATTATTATGTGTTACTTCATTACCTATCGTCTGTCATCATAATTTTTTGTTTGCAAGTAGCTTCATCGGCCTTTTGACATTTTACTATGCTCTTGACACTTTTAATACATCCCTTTGACACTTTTTCTAAGACCTGGATATTGGAAGTCTGAAGTTTGAGTCAAGAGCAATCTTATCTAATTTGGGGAATAGTAACCTGCAAGGCTGGTCCTCAGATGCATGGGCTTATTATACAAAGTCACCTCCATTTGGCCAATTTTAAATGAGCTTATTTGTAAACTCTATTATAAAAATCCAGTTACATAATTAAATGTTGGTTGAGTTCTATATGCAATAGGACTTTTAAAAACTTAGCCATTTTTTATTTCTCTAATTTCATGAACTACAATTAGACATGAGTGTTTTTCAAGTGTAATTAATAGTTCCCTTGAAGATTTATTAAAATTTTCAACTCATTACAAATTTTCTACATTCCTGTCTAATGGAGACTGCAGACCAGAGTTTATCTCCATTGGTGATTCTTAAATCTTATTTTCTAATTAGGGCCTATCTGCTATTTGAGCCAAGTCTGTGGCTCGGCTATGGGGTGAACAAAAACTTTCCTGGTTATAACTATCTAACTCATCTTACTTTGTCAAAATGGAGAGAAAATAGAGTTCACACAGCTCTGCTTAGTTCCATGATTCTTTGTTCCCCTATCAAAAGAAATTGGTAATTAATGAAGAATGAATATGGCTTCATTTCTTTTGTGGCTTGACTTTGATTACTGCTTCTCTTTCTGAATTAGGCTGTTTAATCCAATCTAAAATACAGTGAAACCAGTTAATAATTCTTTTTTTGGAAATTTCCTTACTAAAGCTTCATTTAGCTTTATAAAAAGGGGCATACTAGGGGTTCATCTCAGAGACTATAGTGATAATCAGTCTTTCCTTTCTAGCCACCAATATGTAACAGTAAATGCCTTCCAAATGGATAGACATGAGTAGAATCTCCTTTGTCCTCACTGAGAAGTAAAAGTAAGTCTTTTGGGGGAGGAGGCAAGGCAAGTGGGGTTAGGTGACTCAGAGTCATACAGCTAGTAAATGTTGAGTATTTATAGAGGTCACATTTGAACTCAGGTCCTTTTGATTTCAGAGCCAGTGCTCTATCCACTGCGCCACCTCACTGCCCCTCCAAGCGGATTTGTTGAAGGATATAACCAGCCAGGTCCCAAGGCAATGGATAAATGTTAGAGTAAGCTCCCACATGTGTGGAGGGCAGGTAGTTGGTTATTTTGTATCAATAGTATGATATGAAGCTGGATTATTTTTTAAAAGCTTTTTATTTTTAAAACATATGCCTAAATAGTTCTCAGCATTCACTCTTGCAAGAAAGACTTTGTGTTCCAAATTTTTCTGTTTCTCTAACCCCTTTCCCTAAACAACAAGCAATCTAATATATGTTAAACTTGTACAATTCTTCCATACATATTCCTATATGTATATATACACATTAATCATAATGCACAAGAAAAATAAGATCAAAAAGGAAAAAAATAAGAAAGAAAACGAAATGCAAGCAAACAGAAGAAAGAGTGAAAAAAACTATGTTGTGGTCCACACTCAGTCCCACAGTCCACTCTCTGGGTGCAGATGGCTCTCTCCATCACAAGACCATTGGAACTGGCCTGAATCTCCTTATTGTTAAAAAGTGACACGTCCATCCCAGTTGGTCATTACATAGTATTATTGTTACTGTCTACAGTGTTCTATTGGATTAACTCACTTCACTTAACATCAATTCATGCAAGTCTCTCCAGGTCTTTCTTAAATCAAAGCTGGATTATTCTTGCTTAAATAGAAAGGAAAAAAAATCCCCTAATTTCTAACATAATTTGTCATTCAGGTTTCACTTTTGCTTGATCTTGAAAGTTGGGGTCTGAAGTGGGGGAGATTATTGGCTAGACTTAGGTGACTGAACTCTAGACAAGATTTTGAACTCAAGATTAGCTTTCAATAAACATGGAGAAGGAGGAAAGGTTCCTTGACCCGAAACTCACAAGATAGATTTCTTGAGGGCAGGAACTGTCTTCTGCCTCTTTTAAAAGTTTTCATTATTATTATTATTATTATTATTATTATTATTATTATTATTATTATTATTATTATAATCTCCTAGGCTTAGACTAGTGCTTGGTACTTATGAGGTATTTAATAAATGTTGATTGATTAATTGATCTGAGATTAGTATAGGTTAATAAAATTAATTTGAGAATGACTCTGAAGGGTCTACCATTATTTTAGAGTAGGAAGTCTAAGCCCTCACAATAAGATTTTTCACAAAAAGTTAAATAATTGTATTTTTAATAGCCAAGTAGAGAGTTATTATTATTAAATTCTTTAAAGATTCTATTAAAGAATTTTTAAATTATTAAATTCTTTAAAGAAAAATATAAACCTGAAAGTAGAAAGACTTATTATGTACTACATTTAAGATATTTTTATTCTGTTGAAGAAGGGAATCTCCCAAAATTTGTGTTTCACTGGATTTTCTGTATAGCATATTCAAAATTTGTATACAGTTCTGCATAGTGGCTTGGTTCATTACTCAGTCTTATTTGAACTTTCAGAAATCTTATAATAGTGGCGCCTAGAATTGTGTGTTGGATTGTAGAAGCCATATAAAACTCTGGATTTTAAGAAGCCTGCTTATTTTAGACATGGGATCTTAGTGTTGGTTATTTTCTTCAACTTTTGTTTATAGATGAGGAAAAGGGAGACCCAAGATATTTATACATATACTTTATTATTAACATCATGGCTAAAAGTGGACACATGAAAGAAATAGTACTTATAAAATGTGCTGAAAACTTTGCTAAGTGTTAAGCATACAAATAGGAGCTAATTCTGGCTTCCAAAGAGCTTACATTCTTCCTCGGAGGGGGGAGAGGGGAATAGCACATCTAAGTTGGGAAATTCTAGGATGCATCAGCAGGACCCACATCAGGCTTCAGGGCCACAGGGTGGACAGCTCCGAGGGGCCTCCCTGTAAGCAGGGATTCTGAACTTCTTGGGTCTCTTTCATCTCAAGTTCAAAGGTTTTTCTCAGAAGGTTATATAGATTTAGACAAGGAAGGGACTGAGAGGCCATTTGGAACAGGCCTCTCATTTTCTAGCTGAAGGCTGTGGCAGGGTTCAGGTGTGTCAGGTGCCTTGCCCACAGTCCTACAGAGACCTCTAGACAAAGATTTTCTAGTGTCTTCTGACTTCAAAAGCAAGTGATTTTTCCATGCAGCCATGCTGTCTCTCCTGCTTTGTCCTGATAGGTACCAGATGGGTGTGATCTCTGTTATAAATTATTCTGATTTTGATATGATAGGAATAATCAGTCAATTGATAAATATTTATTAAATACCTACTATGATCTATTTCTGATTTATATTTGCCACTAAGAAGAAACACAATGCAAAGAAGAATGGATTTAAAGTCAGTCCTCCAGATTTCAACTCCTTGGCCTCCTACCCACAACCCGGATAATTCTGGGGAAGTTGCCTCTCCAGCTCTCAGTTTTTTACTGGCCAAGATGAGGAGTGGGGATTGGAAGAAGTGGCCTCTAATATCTCTTCCTGTTCTAGGTACCAGATCTTGATATTCTGTGACCTGATATACTTCACATTCACTTACTGAGGGGAAATTAGATAGTAAGTTATTAAATAGGATTATGGGAAGAATTCTCCCAGACTTGCTATATGGGCAAAAAGCTTGTGAATCATCTGAGAGGAAACAGAACAGCAGAAGGTGCTGTCTCTTGTGGTGCTTTCAGGGAGCATTGGGGTAGAGCAGTAATTGTCTAATCTAAATCCAGGAAGCTGTAACTACAGAGAATAGCTTAGGGTTTGATATGACTTAATTTAGGGAGTAGATAATTTTTCTCCCTCACTTTTGATTACTCTGGTATATTATTAATAATAATTATAATAATAATGATAATGATTCTATTCCCTTTTCCCTTGTAGTGTGGCCTAAAAAATCCACTTCTCTGGTTCACTTGTTTAAAAAAAAAGTCATTATAATACATATCTCCTTTGACCCAAAAATACCACCATGGAATATTTACAAGGTTAAAACAGAGGCGAGGCGTCCCATAAATTTAATGATATTTATAACAAAGAATTAGAAGGAAATAATGCACCTGTCAACTAGGGAATAACTGAACAGGTTGTGGAGTTGATAAATATAGATATGATATAATATTGCACTATAAGAAATGACCCTGAAGAACTAAGAAAAACTTAGGAAGAGTTGTATGACTGATGGAAAGGGAATTAAGAGACTCAGAACCATTAAGAAGAAGACCCCAGCAATGTAAAGGGAAACAATATGGAAAGATGGACTCATCAATGTAACAGCAAAGTCCATCAGAGAACTGACTGATGGAAAGCTTGCCTATGGTCTCTTAGGCATTGAAATGATAGATTCCTAGTGCAATATAAAGTATACATTTTTATACATTGCCAATGTTTTGCTTGATTGTGTTTTTTTGTAAAAGAGAATCCTAGGAGAGAGTGGAGAAGTCATTAGGAAGTGACCATGTTTAAAAAGGAAAACAAAAGGTGCTATCTCCTGCAGGACACTCCACTTGATTTGCACCCTCACCCACCATTGTCAGCTTTCTATTTCTCTTGAAATTACTTTTTATGGTTTTATATTTCATTATCTGCATCTACATAGCAATAGATTGTGAGCTCCCTGAGGACAGACAACGGTTTTGTTTTTGTTTTGCAAATACTTTATATAGTGCTGAAATTGTGTAGGAGCTTAGTCAGCATTTATTAACTTGCAGAGTCAGGGTAGTGGAATGGACTGAACACTGGACGCTGAGATAAGATCTGAGTTCAAGCTGGGCCTCTTATTTCCTGTGAGATGTTGGATAAATGAGTCACCTCTTTGAACTTCTGTAGATTGCCCTATCTACTTCCTTGGCTTGTTGTGAGAACACTGTAATCTTGAAAGATACTTGAGTGCAACTATTCAAAAATCACTCAGACCCAGAGAGAAATGGCTTGATGGAGGGAACAGAAAGTTAGTGTTGCCTTCTGGAGGATTTGGTTTCAAATCTTCCATCTGACACACCCTAGCTGGATGACTGTGGGCAATCACAACCTCATCTCCCCAGTTGGTTTTCTAAGACTGTTTCTTGTAGGGCAGATAATGATACCCAGAAGGAGAAGGAGCTTCCACATTGGTAATTCCTTATACCAGTGAAAGTCCAAATCTAATACAAAAAAATTATTGTTAAAACATTTAAATGCATATTTTCCTCAGATTCTTGGATAGGAATGAAATAATTTGTTTGGAAAGAAATAAACTTTTCCAAAGAAAAGTCTATTCTATCACTGAATATGAATTTGTATATTTTCCTTAATTTTAATTATATTGGAGATTTGAGCAATGGTCTATGCAGTACACAGAATTTTAAAACACTAGTTATTAGGAAATATCTTTCCATTACTGAATTCTTTGAGGAGTTATTCCAAGTCTCTTGTAATTTAAAAAAAAATGACATAATCCTGATGGTCTTGTTCTCCTGTTCAAAATTGAAGGATTTCATATCGACTCTGAGGATGGTTCCTGATAATGTCAGTATTTTATATTCACTGTTGGCATAAAGTAATTTAAAAATTTATTATTAATCACAAGAGTCCATGTGTTTTAAGAAATCTTTTTCTTTTTAGTTTTTCATTTTATCATTGTCTAAAACTGGAATTTCATTAGCTTAGGGAGCTCTCTGTGAGGAATTTCTTCTACCAAAGTAGATCTATAACCATCTGGCAACTTCTGGTCTTAGAATGAGGCCAGGGACATTAGAGATGAAAGGACTGGCCCAGGGTCACTTAGCTATTAACTATCAGGAACAGGTCTTCAACTCAAGTCTTTATACTTCTGAAGTCAGCCTTCTTACCACTAAGTCATGCTGCATCTTTGCATTATTGTTTAGTTTTGGATTTTTGTTACCTTTGTCCTCACTTCTCATAGGATAAATCAATATTATATAAATGAATATCAATGAACTTTCCATTTGGGGAAATGTGAGTGACAGAAAAGAAAAGACCTGTTTGTGACAAAGGTTCATTTGGACAATTTCTCTGTGCACATTATTTGAGTTATTTTTTGGTTTTGACCTTTCCAGAGCAATTTTTACAACTTGGAAATGGCTTTGTATCTACCCTTTATTCTCTGATGGATCCATGAGGTTTTTAAGAGAGGTATTTGCAACCCAGCTGTGCTGTAATGTGCTTGTGATTTTTGCCAGAACTTCCCAGAAGTCTTCCTCAGGATATCCATCTAATTCACTTCAGTTCAATTTAATATACTTTTATTAGGTGTCCCTGTGTGCAAGGTATAGGTTGAGCACTGCAGATGCAGAGACCCAAGGAAGAGCTAATATTTTACCCATGTGATGGCAGCCTTTAGTCAATCTCTTGGCACTGCACAGGTACCAGTGGAATATTCAGTATGTCCATCAGCTTATGCCTTGATCTTTTATCCTGCCTAATCCATCTGGGCATCTCTAAAATGTTATTGTTTACACTACTTCCCCAGTATAAATGTTAGTAATATGCTGCAGCTTATCTCATTGTGTTTTGGACCGTTCAAATTGCATATCCTGCACATGTCTCAAACTCATCATATCCAAAATTGAACTCATTTTCTTCCCCACCAAACTTCCCTTCCTCCAAACTTGCTTATTTCTCTAGAACCTTCTCATTTCCCAGCCTTGTAACCCACATACCACATTTGAGTCCATAGCATTTCTCACCCCACTTATTAAGTCTGTGGAGAGCCCTGGCCATTTCCCCCTCTATACCATCTCTGCTCAGCCAGCCCACCTTAGTTCATCCTCTTACTACCTCTCACCTCCAGTAGCTTCCCAATGGGCCTTCCTTCTTCAAGTCTCCCCTTCCTCCAGTCATCCTGGTGCCAGACAGATTTTCATTAAGCAGAGACCTAACCAGGTGACACCCTTACTCACCCAGTGCTGGAGCTTTCTGTGTCTTGTAGGTTAGATGTCCTCTCTTTTAGCTTACCAACCTGATCTCAACCCATTTTTCCAGCTTCATTGACTATTACTCCCTCTCCTGTGCTCAGTGATCCAGCCAAATTGGGCCTTCCTTCTGTTCCTTACATCCAGTATTTCTTGTCTCCATGTATTTGTACAGGCTGTCCCCAAAGCCTGGAATACATTCTTTTTTCCCCCTGTCTAACAGTTCCTCTTTATCTCTTAAGCTGTAGGCCAAATATCATCTGCTACCTGAAATCTTTCTGGGTCCCTACAACTGCTATTTCTTTCCCTCCCAAAATGCCTCATATTTAATTACTTTGCATTTCCTTGTATTTATTCCCTTTAATTATTCTATATACCTAAATATGTTTATCTTCTCTGTTCACATATAAACTGTACGTTTAAGGATTGTTTCACTCTTTGTGTTTTTGTATTTCCAGCACTTAACAGTGTCTTGGCACCTACTAGGTATTTAATATCGCTTCTTGATGATTAGTAGATAGGTACTGTGATGGCTATGCTGACTGATAAGGTTTGGGGAATAGGAAGGTGAAGGGAAGGGCAGGTTGAAGAGTATATTGGTATGAAGGAGGTACTCCTTTATAGAGTATTGAAGTCAGAATTTAATATGTGGAAGAACCTGTGGAATGAGTGAACCACAAGTTCTACTTGCACTTGATGGTGTAATGCGTGCCCCCAACAGACCTCTGTTCCAGGTAATTTAGTGCCTGGTATGATGGTGGCTCCTGAACTTTGGGACAACTAGAGAAGCTTGAGTATTAGTGGTGACACATCATCTCACCTACCATTGCTTAAGGCTTTAGCTCTGGTAATAAGAGAATACCATGTGAAAATAGTCTATTATTTCACCAGATAATTTTTTTCCCACACAGATGTGTTTGCTTTCCATTCTAGAATATGGGGCCTATCCTGGCTCTGTTTTTAAATTAGCTCAGAAAAGAGAGGGCAAATTGTGTAGAGTGAATTATCCTTTATAAATAGATTAAAGGCTAGAGAAAATGTAATAATATATTTTGTTTACTTTTTTCTTTCTTCAGGCAGTTGCTCTCTTAACTGAACTAATTAGGGAAAACTTCAGGAACAGCAAATTAAAACAGTGCCTTTTACCGACCCTCGGGGAGCTCATCTACCTTGTAGCAAGTCAGGTAAGAATGTCTGATTAACTTTATAACTCTGGGTAAAATGTCCTGAATTTTTTTTTTCAGCAGGAAAAATAATTACTCTATAAAAATGTTTTGGCTTTATGCCCTTGGAGCATGCCTAGGGAAGCTCACCGGGAAGGTTACCCTTCAAGACTCACGCTGATTGAGAAGCTCCCTAGTGCTGTTAACTTGAAAGTGCAGGACATTCTCAGGTCAAACATTTGTACTGATGGACTGTAAGTTCCCATGTGCTCTCTCTTGATGCTACCATCTTTGATTTCCTCGTGGGAGAGAAGACATTCCCAATATTTACTTGCTGCTTCTGGTATTCTTTGGTCGTGTTTTTGTTTATATTCTTGCAGTTGTGGGATTTTTTAGCAGAAATAATTAATACATTGCATCAAATTAGTACAAACCTGATATTGTTCTGGATTTTCTGAATTTATTATTTCATAATAATTTTATATATTATTTCATCCATTTTTAATGAATGGAAATCCACTTTGTTTTCAAATTTCTACTGCCCCAGAGAGAACTGCTATGGACATTTTGGTATTTCAAGGGCTGTTCTTTTGCTCAAAAGAGAGATCAGGAAGAAAAAGAGTACAGATTGTGTTGTAACTTTTCTCACATACTTCCAAAGTGTTTCCCAGTATGCTTTGACCAATGAATGACTCTATGGACTGTGAACTGACATACTTATCTTTCCATAGTCCCTCCAACACTCTTGTTTTCTTTTCTGATTATGATGTGACAGTTGGTTTCATTTACATTTCCTTTATCATTAGTGATTTGGAATTTAATTTTACATTGTTGTTTATTGTATTTCTTCCTTGCAAAACTATTTGTTCATATCTTTTGACCAATTATTTGTCAGGAAATGGCTCTTAATTATAGTTTTGTAGCCGTTCCCTTTATAGCTCAATTATCAAATTTTATCTGATATATTTGTGGTAAGGATTGTTCACAGTGGACAGTTTTATATTGATTTTGTAAAAAAACAGCCATTCAATTTTATGTAATCAAAATTTTCTGTTTTATCTATTCCCTGTTCATCAATTCCTTGTTTGTCCTTTCTGACTCAAGTTGTCTCTAGTTGTGAAAGAGACTCCCTTCCACTTTGTTAATTTGTTTATGCTGTAAACTTTTACATTTAGGTCATTTATCCATTTGCCACTTATTAGATTATGTGGTGAAAGGAATCTGATCCAAATACAGGTTGTCCCATTAAGGAGAAAACAGAAAATTTTTATTACATAAAATTGAATTGCTTTTTTATTTTAACAAATAAATATAATTTGAACAATAATAAAAACTGTCGACTGTGAATAATCTTTGCTATAAACATCTAAAAATCTGATAACAGTTATAAAGGGAATTGACACAAGTCTATACTTGAGTCATTCTGCAATAGATAATTAGTTAATAGATCTGAACAAATCGTTTTTCAAGTAAGAAACATAATAAACAAAAGTTTCAGTGAAGTATAGGCTTGAGTAGCTTAAAAATGGATTTGGAAATGCCCCGCATTGTTCTCCCAGAGCGTTTCTGAGCAGTTCTTGTCAACAATAAGAAGTCCTTCTCCCAACATTTTTTATTATTAAATACAGTGCTTCCATGATTGTTCCCTTCTAGGCCCCGCTCTTCTGGTCTTCTCCACTAATTAATTTTCCTTTCCATGTAATTTTAATGATTACTATTTTATGATATATTTTTAGGTTGAGCAATGCTAAATCCCATTTATTTCTACTCTTTGTTCTTTTAAATAAGTCTCATTTATTTCTAGTCTATAAAATTTGATTGTTTTAACACTTATCTCTAAATTCGTTTATATAGCATCATTTTTATTATATCAGCATGGTCCAATCAGGAACCATGAATAAAACATACAACGATGTGACTATCTCTGCTTTCACTGGGCAGGCAGTGGTAGTGAGGCACGCGGCACCAGAGGACAGACTTTAGAATTGGAGTTGGGATCTTCTGCCCTACTTAGTGCCCGCATTACTGCGCAAGTGGGTGCAGCCGGTAGAGGGCCAGCCTGGAGTCAGGAAAACTCTGTTCAAATCGGGCCAGTCAGTTAGCCCCTGTCCGCCTCTTCATCTGTAAAATGGAGGCGATAATAGCATCTGTGTCCCAGGGTGCCTAGCACGCAGCAGGCACTGTATAAATGCTTCTTTTCCTTCTCCTTCTTTCCTTTTCCCCTTCCTCTGGTTCTTCCCCTTTTTCCCCTCCTTCCCCCTTGTCTTCCTCTTCTTCTTCCTTCCTCCTTTCCTCTTCTTCCCCCTCTTCTTCTTCCTCTTCCTCATCTTCCTTCTTCTCTATTTGAATACAATACAGGGTTTAGACTTGATGAATTCTAGTTTGTTTTTTTACTCTAAATCTATGAAATTATGAACTCCCTCCACGACAATGAACAACTTCTTACAGAAAAAGGAAGGTGGTCAGGGCCGGGGTTTAGGAGGATGGGCCAGAGGCAGGAGAATATGGAGGCCAAGGAAAGAGTCTCACGTTGCACTTGGCCTTCAGTGCTGGTCAGTTCCGGAGACGCTGGGAAACAAGTTACTTTCTGTCCGAGCCAGAGATGTCAGACACTGGTGTTGGCCAGTTGCTCTGGTTCCCGCTCGGCCGTCTCTACTCTGGATAGCGCGGCTGCCTTTGCAGTACTGTGTAATTGTTTCTATTATCCTCGAATGTGTTAGGTGGTGTTAATTCCCAGGTATTTGATAGATTTGGTCATTCTTGCCTGCTACATCACTCGCTTTGCTTGTGGGCAGCGCTGCCTTCCTAGTTTTTCGCTTTTTTTTCTAATTTCACGTGGGCTGCTGTTAACTAACAATTCTAACGTCTGGTACGTAAAATCTCCCAGTCCTAGAGTATTCCTCGGCCCTTCCTACCCCTGGGGTGCAGAATGAGCCTGCAGGAAGTAAAACAACTCTGACTTTGTTTTTATAAATTTATGTTGGGTTCTCCCTGCGGCAAGGCATTTGCATTTTTTTCCCAACTGACTTCCTCTCTCAGTCTGTACCAATACAATTCTGAACCCTTTTCTTTCTCAGGGTGGCCCCACCTCCCCCTTCTTCCTCTTTCTCATGGGAGCTCCCCGCCACCCCTTTTTCTGAGAGAATGGAAGCCATTCTGCGGAGCTCCCCTCGAGGTCCCTCACGCCTCCTGCTTTCTCAGCCTGACAAAGAGAGGGGTCTCCCCGAGAGGTGTGTGCGGCCCGGCCGGTAATCTTCCCCGAGAGGTGTGTGCGGCCCGGCCGGTAATCTTCCCCGAGAGGTGTGTGCGGCCCGGCCGGTAATCTTCCCCGGCGGTTGCAACTACAATGACTGCCTGCCCTCTTTTGGCTCCTTTGGATTCAAGCGTGACTGAGACATCCCTTCCAATGATGATCCCAGACCGGTCCCCGTTTTCTCAGCCAGGCTCCTGAGTTTCCGGCGGCCCCGCTTCTGGCGCTCTCCTTCCTCAGCCCTCGGCCGTCCGACTTCTGATCTCCCTGACTGGGCCAGAACCGCTCTGCGGGCCTGATGTGTGAGTGCCGAATCCTGCGTTCTGAGCGCTCCTTGTCCCGGGCCTGGCTCCTGGGCTACACTTTCCTCCTTTTGTCTGAGAGACTCAAACCGCAGTCTCTCTCCTTAGCCCGTGCTCGTTGTGGTTCTAGACTTTCTGAGACTGAAGATCGCCGTCGGCGTTATTTGACATTGGCCGTTCGCTCCCATTTCTGCCTTTTACGTCTGCCCTTTAAACACCTGAATTCTTCAGAAAGTTTCCATGGATTTCTCCATGTTTTTTCCTCACAATGTTTTCTTTGGTGTTTATTTAAGTTAAATTAAATGAAGAGGTGCTTCTTTGTATTAAAGGTAAAGGTTTTTTGTTTTGTTTTGTTTTGTTTTTAATTTCATGTAATTTGGCCGGAGCAGACGGCTGCCATCTTGTATTTTGGAGAAAATGCTCACAGACCTTGCAGTCCGAGCCGTGTTGCTATGTTCCTTACTGGCCACATGGTGGCGCTGTGTTAAAGACGAGGAAAAGGCCTGGAGTGCAGCAAGTGCCCTGGCCAACCCCTCAGCCCCCGCCAGACTGAGAACTGATGTTTGCCGGTCTCTGATAATTTGGGCGCTCTCTGGCGGGCGGGCCGGCAGTGGCCCCACGGGTGGTGGGTGCAGCCCACAGGGAGCTCTCTCCTGGGACCTTCCCTGGCCGCTGGATCAGGCGCCGAGTGCCTGATACGGGGATGCTGAGCCTTACACTGCGGGCAGGGATGCGGGGGCGTGGCCCGGCCGAGCCTAGGAGCGGGGCTGGGGACCGGTGGTGCTCCCCGTGGGATTGGGGACCGGCAGTGCTCCCTGTGGGCTGGGGACCGGTGGTGCTCCCTGTGGGCAGGGGACCGGCGGTGCTCCCCGTGGGCTGGGGACCGGTGGTGCTCCCTGTGGGATTGGGGACCGGTGGTGCTCCCTGTGGGATTGGGGACCGGCGGTGCTCCCCGTGGGCTGGGGACCGGCGGTGCTCCCCAGGGGCTGCCCCTTCCACTCTCCAGTCAGCCCCTGCCCTCCCCCTCCCCATCTATGCACTTGTGGCCTGGACTGACGGACACAGAGCAGGGAAAAATGATCCCATCAAAAGAGATTTAAAAACTGTATTTATGGAATCTCGCATCGGCGTTTGTTGCTTGCTAAGGACCTTTTAGTTATTTAAGATTATGCGTCTTGTAACTTCCCTCCTGCTCCTTGAAGTAGGGACGGTGCTACCGTTGGTGTTTATGTCCCTGCTCCTGCCTAACGTCTGCTCCTCCGTTCCTCCTTGCCCCGGTAGTCCGTCCTTCCGCTGTGGGGCCATTGCCTTCTCCCCAGGATTCTGTGGATTCTGAGGCTCGAATCCATTTTAATAAAAGCTTTTGTAGAGTAAATATTCATCTCGATAAAACAATGACCAGCAAACGTATTGCTTCCTTTGAAGCTTTGCTTTTATTATTTGGGATCTTAAACACTGGGGGAGGAAACGAACATTTCACAGCAGAAGGAAGAAAACCCTCAGAGGGTTAAATGTGGAGCTGCGGGCCTTCCTTCTGTACTGCTGCTTTTAAAAAGGACTTAAGCTTAATGTATTACTTTCCCAACTGCCCTGCGGGGATTGCACTTTCTTCTACTTGTTCCTTTGCTTTGTTTTGTACGTCACATTTTTTTCTGTATCTTCATATCTAAATGTGTCACTTCTCTGTCCCTACCATTTGAAATTAGAGGGCAAAAAAGACCCTCGTAACAAACATAGCGATGGAATAAAGCCCCCAGTGGCGCTGCCCCGAACTGCAAGTCTCTCCCTTCCCTTGGGTGGGTCATCCCTGTCAGGAGATGGGCAGTGCGCTTCCTTGCAGTCCGGGGAGGTGGGGTGGTCACAGCATCACGCACCAGAGGTCGGAAGTTTTTTAAAGCTATGTCTTTACTGTGGTGTTAAGTCCTAAATGTATGGATTGTCCCTTGTTTTCTTTGTCTCAGTCTGCATAGTTTGTATATAACAGGATTCTCCGAAATCATTTTTATAATTTCTTATAGCATAATAACATCCTGTTACATTCCCGTGCCATTATTTTTGTGCTGCCATTCCCAAGTATTCAGCACCTCTTTCGTTTCCAGTTCTTTTCTTTTTTAGTTTTTGCATTTCCCCCTTCAGGGTCAGGAAATTTATTTTGATTGTAGCTGTTCCTTCCCTAGTATTATCCTTTCTCTTAACCATTCTCCCCTAGGCCCACTTTTCCCCACTTTTTTCTTTTATGTATTTTAAACTGTGTGACGTGTGTATGTGAGAGTATATGTGTGTATTCAACCCTTGTTTGTTCAGTTCAGAGAAGAGTGAAGTGCACTGAAGCCCACTTCCTTCCCTACCACGGTCACAGCTTATCGCGGGCCTTAGACATAGCATGCTCTGCCTCCTGCTTTTGCCTTTTGGCCTCTTTTCCCTTTTCCCTCTTAGAACCCTCAGAGCAGAGCCAGGTCACCCCTAAGGTGTGTGTGTGTGTGTGTGTGTGTGTGTGTGTGTGTGTGTGTGTGTGTGGTGTGTGTGTGTGTGTGTGTGTGTGTGTGTTTACACCTTCAATGCCATTAAAGACATTAAGGTGCTAAGGGGACTTGCTTCTTTTTTCTTTATTAGAATATGAGTGATATGCCATCATTGATGCCTCTCCTGCTGCTCAAATAAGTTTACATTTTTATGTTTCTCTTCACTTGTTTGTATTTTAAAGTTCCTACCAAGTTTGTTTTCCATCAGAAATGCTTGAAAGTCTTGTATTCTGTTACATATACTTTCTCTTCCCAGCCCCCCATAGGATTATACACAACTTTTCAGACTTAGTTATTACTGATTGTAAGCTCCTTTTTCTTTTTTTTTTACTTCTTGGAATACTATATCTCAAGATTTTTTTTTCATTTTATAATAGAAGCTTCTAGGCCTTATGTGATCCTGAGTGTGATTCCCTGGTATTTGAGCTTGTTCTTCTATTGCTTGTAGTATTTGGAGATATAAAATTTTCCCTAATAACTACTTTGGTTGCATCCCACACATTTTGGTATGTTGTCTCATTATTGTCATTCTCTTGGATGAAATTGTTGATTCTGTCTATGATTTACTCTTTCACCTACTCATTCTTTAGGATAAGATTTTTTAGTTTTTAATTAATTTTTGGTCTATTTTAGCCTTTTATTGCATGTAATTTTTATTGCATCATGCTCTGAAAAAATGCATTTACTATTTCTGTCTTTCTACATTTTATTTTGAGGGTTTTATGCCCAAATACATGGTCAGTTTTTGTATAGGTTTCATGTACTGCCAAAAAAAAAAGTATATTCCTTTTTGTCTCCATTCAATTTTCTCCAAAGGTCTATCATTCCTAACTTTTCTAGAATTCTATTTACCTCCAGAATGTCTTTCTTATTTATTTTATGGTTCAATTTATTCAGTTCTGAGAGAGCAAGGTTGAGATCCCCCACTAGTATAATTTTGTTGTCTAATTCTTCTTGTAGCTCTCTTAATTTTCTCCTTTAGGAATTTGAATGCTATGCCACTTGGTGCATATATGTTTAGTACTGATATTACTTCATTATCTGTGGTATCCCTTAGCAAGATATAGTTTTCTTTTTAATCAAATCTATTTTTGCTTTTGCTTGATCTGAGATCAGGATTGCTACCCCTGCTTTTTTTTAATCTCAGCTGAAGAAGAATAGATTCTATTCCAGCTTTTTACCTTTACATTAAATGTATCACTTTGCTTTAAAGGTGCTTCTGTAAACAAGAAAATGTAGGATTCTGGGTTTTAGTCCAGTCTGTAATCCACTTCTGTTTTATGATTCACATTCACAGATATAATTACTAACTCTGTATTTCCTGCCATCTTGTTTACTCCCAGTTATACTTTTTTCTTTTCCCCTTTCTCTCCTCCTCAGTATTTTGTTATTGATCATTCCCTTCCTTAAACATCCTTCCCCTTTTGAAGCCCCTTCCCTTTTCATATACTTTTCCCCTTCTGTTTCCTTCTATTATCCTCCCCATTTCCTTTCCCCCTTCCTCTCCTTTTTCCCTATAAGGTAAGACAAGCTTCTCTGAGAAGCTAAATGTGTCTGTTATTCTCTCTCTTTGAGCCAAATCTTATGAGAATAAGATTCACACCATCCCTTCCCTCTTTCCCTCAATTGCTATAGGTCTTTTTTGCTTCCTTATGAGATGTAATTTATCCCATTTTAACTCCTTTTTCCTCTTCTTGCCGTAGAATCATCTTTCATTCACTAGTTTCTTTTTTTGAATCATCACCATAAAATCAAATTATACCTTCACCCTCTAAGTATACCCACAACAGAGATACAGATCTCAAGAGTTAAACTTATCATCTTCCCATATAGGGATATCAGCTTTTTACATTTTAAAAGAAAGTTATTTTTTTCTTTCCTTTTTACCTTGTTATGCTTCTCTTGAGTTCTATATTTGGAGATCAAATTTTCTATTCAGCTCTGGTCTTTTCATCAGAAATAGATGAAATTCACCTGTTTCATTGAATGCTCATCTTTTTCACTGAAAGATGATGCTCAGTTTTGCTGGATAGTTGATTCTTGATCGCAATCCAAGTTCCTTTGTCTTTCATAATATCAGATTCCAATGGTCCTTTGATCTTTTAAAGTGGAAGTTGCTAGGTCCTGCGTAATCCTTATTGTGGCTCCTTGATATTTGCATTGTTTCTTTCTGGTGGTTTGCAGTATTTTCTCCTTGATTATAATTTTGAAGTTTAGCTATGAGATTTCTTGGAGTTTTCATTTTGGGATCTCTTTCAGGAGGTGATCATTGAATTCTTTCAATGGCTATTTTACCCTCTGGTTCTAGGACATTTGGGCAGTTTTCCTTGATGACTTCCTGAAAGATGATGTCTAGACTCTTTTTTTCATCATGATTTTCAGGAAGTCCAATAATTTTTATATCACTTTCCAGGTCAGTTGTTTTTCCATTGAGGTATTTTATATTTTCTTCTGTTTCTGCTTTAAAAATTTTTTTTGGTTTTCTTTGACTGATTCTTGAAGTCTCATCGAATCAATTATCATTTCCATTTGTTCATTTCTAATTTTTAATGAATTATTTTCTTCAGTTAGCTTTTTTAATCTTCTTTTGCCTTTGGCCAATTGAACTTTTAAATGAGGGGTTTTGTTCATTGCATTTTTTTTCCATTTCAAAATTCTGTTTTTCAATGAATTTCTTTTTCATATATATTTTGTAAGGAGTTATTTGCCTTTTCCATTTAATTAAGTCTATTTTTAAAGGAATTTTCTTCAAATAATTTCTGGTTTTCCTTTTCCATACCTTCTTGCAAAGATCTCATTTTATTTCCCCATTTTTCTGCTGTCTTTTAAGATCTTTTTTGAA